>NC_053497.1:178594238-178631738 GCF_905171775.1 Rana temporaria | reverse complement strand
TTTATATATGAATATATATATATATATATATATATATATACACATATTATTAATTAATATTTATTTATCAAATAAATATGTGTGTATATATATATATACATATATATATATATATATATATACACACATACACAGACACCTTATTTTACCTTGGAATAAATCTGTGTTTTGGATTAAAAAGCCACTAAAACTGATGCCTTTCCAGTTGCCGGAGGGCCTATTAAAAGATTTCTACATTGACCTTGCTTTATCCATGACGGGTCGCTGTTTGTTAATGTCTGTACTCTTTTGCAGAACCAATTTCAAATGATAATACAGAAAAAAATAAAAAAATACTTTTCTTTTTATAAATATAGAACGGAGTGCTCCTTTTTTTTTTTCTAAGGTTTGACTTTTGAGCAGCAACTAAACGACACCTCTGAAGTGTTCCCGGATAACAAGGGAGCAACAGAGACGTTGTTAACAACAGAAGAGGCAAAAAAAATATATATATATAAAAAGAAAATCTAAATTGCTTTTATGTGCTTTGATCCGGGGGGGAGAAAAAAAAAAAAAGAATCACACAGGACTCTGAAAGTGATTGTGCCGGTGATTCTCGCCGCCACCAACGGGGGTCTCCGCGGGCTTTTTATTGAGTCCGGCGTCACGTCAACGTTAGAAGAACAAGGGATCCTTAGATGTTCACTCAGAAGAAAAGTGGCAAAAAGCAAAAAGAAAAAAAAAAACGCATTTAAGAGAAAAAACAGAGAATAAGACAAAGCGGAATAAACTCCGTCCGTTTATTGAGAAATCACCACGAGTCGGCGGTAATTTGATGTGATTAGTGAGTAATCATCGCGCCAGAAGATATAAATAAATAACCAGCTCAGCAAGATTAATAAAACTATTTTTTTTTTTAATGAGAGAGAGTCTATGAGGCCAGACTGTTTGGGTAACGAATGCATTAAGGAAACAAATTCGCGATGATATGACTGTATTATGCAAAACAAATTGCTTTCAATAATTCATTAAGTTCAAAGCATATTTGCGGAATGAGCAATCGACGGCGGGTGAATCCCGTTCAATAAAAAAAAAAAAAAAAAAGTCTCCGGTGAACAAGAGAGCGCGGGCCAAGTGCCGAACGATTTGTTTTTTTGAAGAGGGATTAGATGGAGGTCAAATATGAAGAGAAAACCTCACAACTTGATTTCTGAATATAGAATCATTTTTTTTTTTGGTCCCACAAGAGAATCTGTCATTGGTTAACCACTTCAGCCCCCGGACCATTATGCAGGTTAAGGACCTTGCCCCTATTTGTGATTCGGCACTGCGTCGCTTTAACTGACAATTGCGCGGTCGTGCGACGTGGCTCCCAACAAAATGGCGTCCTTTTTTTTCCACACAAATAGAGATTTCTTTTGGTGGTATTTGATCACCGCTGCGTTTTTTTTTTTTGCGCTACAAACAAAAATAGAGCGACAATTTTTAAAAAAAAATAAATTTTTTTACTTTTTGCTATAATAAATATCCCCCAAAAATATATAAAAAAACAGTGGCCCGGATTCAGATACATTATCGTATCTATCGGCTGGCGTAGCGTTTCTCAGATACACTACGCCGCCGTAACTTAGGGCGCAAGTTCCGTATTCAGAAAGAACTTGCGCCCTTTAGGGCCCTTTCACACTGAGCGGATCAGTAATGATCCGCTCCGTGTGTCCGCAAAGCTCAGCGGGGATCCTCCGTAAAATCCCCGCTGAGCTGGCAGCTGACAGGGCGGTCCCCACACACTGTGCAGGGACTGCCCTGTGTTTCTTCCGCTCTCCCCTATGGGGGATCGGATGAACACGGACCGTATGTCCGTGTTCATCCGATCCGGCAGACGGAAGAAAAATAGGATTTCTTCCGTCTGCAAATGCGGATCTTTGCGGAGGCGGACAAATTATGGGTGTCAGCAGATGTTCATCCGCTGACACACATAATCACATAGGGACCCATGTATGTCCCGTTTTCATCCGCAAATGGACGGATGAAAATGCGGACTTACGGTCCACTAGTGTGAAAGGGCCCTTAGTTACGGCGGCGTAGTGTAAATGTGTCAGCGTACGCCCGCCCAATTCAAATGTGGATGATGTGGGCGTGTTTTATTTAAATTACTTGTGACCCCATGTAATTGACGTTTCTTACGAACGGCGCATGCGCCGCCCGTGAACGTTTCCCGAGTGCGCATGCTCCAAATTACGCCGCAAACTGTCAATGCTTTCGACGTGAACGTAACTTGCGTACAGCCCTATTCGCGAACGACTTGCGCAAATGACGTAAAATACGACGCTGTTCGTACGTTTCCGACGTCCATACCTAACATGACTTACCCCTGCTCTGTGAGGGGTAACTTTACGCCGGAAAAAGCCTTAACGTAAACGACGTAAAAAAATGCGCCGGGCAGACATTCGTTTCTGAATCGGCGTATCTACCTAATTTACATATTCTATGCGTAAATCTACGGAAGCGCACCTATCGTCCAGCGTAAATATGCAACTAAGATACGACGACGTAAGAGACTTACGCCGGTCGGATCTTAGGGAAATTTATGCGTAACTGATTCTAAGAATCAGGCGCATAGATACGACCCCGCACACTCAGAGTTACGACGGCGTATCTGAAGATACGCCGTCGTAACTCGTATCTGAATCTGGGACACTTTTTTTTCCCTCAGTTTAGGCCGAAACGTATTCTTCTACCTATTTTTGGTAAAAAAAAGCGTTTATCGATTGGTTTGCGCAAAATTTACAGCGTTTACAAAATAGGGGATAGTTTTATTGCCATTTTATTAATATTTTTTTTTTTTACTACTAATGGCGGCGATCAGCGATTTTTTTTTCGTGACTGCGACATTATGGCGGACACATCGGACACATTTTTGGAACCATTGTCATTTTCATAGCGAAAAGTGCTCTAAAAATGCACGGATTAGTGTGATAATGACAATTGCAGTTTAGGAGTTAACCACTAGGGGGCGCTGTAGGGGTTAAGTGTGACCTCATATGTGTTTTTAACTGTAGGGAGGCGGGGCTGGACGTGTGATGTCAGTGATCGTCTTTCCCTATATCAGGGAACAGACGATCACTGACACTGCCAAAATGAAGAACGGGGAAGGTGTGTTTACACTCACCTCTCCCCGTTCTTCAGCTCCGGTGACCGATCGCGGGACACCAGCGGCGATCGGGTCCCGCGGTCACGGAGCTTCGGACCGGGTCGGTGGGGAGGGAAGGCTCATTGACAGAGGTGGGGAGGGAAGTCTCATTGGTGGAGGTGAGGAGGGAAGGCTCATTGATGGAGGTGGGGAGAGAAGGCTCATTGATAGAGGTGGGGAGGGAAGGCTCATTGATAGAGGTGGGGAGGGAAGGCTCATTGATGTAGGTGGGGAGAGAAGGCTCATTGATGGAGGTGGGGAGGGAAGGCTCATTGATGGAGGTGGGGAGGGAAGGCTCATTGATGGAGGTGGGGAGAGAAGGCTCATTGATAGAATTGGGGAGGGAAGGCTCATTGACATAGGTGGGGAGGGAAGGCTCATTGATGTAGGTGGGGAGGGAAAGCTCATTGATGGAGGTGGGGAGGGAAGGCTGATTGATGGAGGTGGGGAGGGAAGGCTCATTGATAGAGGTGGGGAGGGAAGGCTCATTGATGGAGGTGGGGAGGGAAGGCTGATTGATGGAGGTGGGGAGGGAAGGCTCATTGATAGAGGTGGGGAGGGAAGGCTCATTGATGTAGGTGGGGAGAGAAGGGTCATTGATGGAGGTGGGGAGGGAAAGCTCATTGATGGAGGTGGGGGAGGGAAGGCTCATTGATGGAGGTGGGGAGGGAAGGCTCATTGATGGAGGTGGGGAGGGAAGGCTCATTGATGGAGGTCGGGGAGGGAAGGCTCATTGATGGAGGTCGGGGAGGGACGATAAGCCCGTGTAGTCCGATCCAATAGAATAGAACACACAGAGCATAGCAGTTTGTTGTATATGGGGCTGGGTAGCCGCAGACCAGTCAGGGTGTCCATGCTGACCCATGTCCACAGCCAAAAGCTTCTACAATAAGCATGTGAACATCAGAACTTGACCATGGCGCAATGGAAGAAGGGCGCCTCGGTCTGATGAATTGGAAAATGGTTTGGAGGAACACAACACGTTTGAGGTGTTGACTCGGCCTCCAAGTTCTCCAAATCTCAAACCAAATCGAGCACCTGTGGGATGTCCTGGAAAAATAAAGGCAATCCATGGAGGCCCCACATCTTAACTTACAGGACTTAAAGCAGGGGTGGGGAACCTTTTTTCTGCCAAGGACCATTTGGATTTTTGTAACATCATTCGGGTGCGGTACAAAATGATCAACTTAAAAATTAGCCTGTTATATTTGGTCAAACATTTTTTTGGTATAATCTTTATTTAGTAACCCCCACAGTAGTGCAGACCTCAGACAGTAACCCCCACAGTAGAGCAGACCTCAGACAGTAACCCCCACAGTAGTGCAGTCCTCAGACAGTAACCCCCACAGTAGAGCAGACCTCAGACAGTAACCCCCACAGTAGTGCAGACCTCAGACAGTAACCCCCACAGTAGAGCAGACCTCAGACAGTAACCCCCCCCCCCAGTAGTGCAGACCTCCGACAGTAACCCCCCCCCCAGTAGTGCAGACCTCAGACAGTAACCCCCCCCCCCCCAGTAGTGCAGACCTCCGACAGTAACCCCCTCAGTAGTGCAGACCTCAGACAGTAACCCCCACAGTAGAGCAGACCTCAGACAGTAACCCCCCCCCCCCAGTAGTGCAGACCTCCGACAGTAACCCCCTCAGTAGTGCAGACCTCAGACAGTAACCCCCACAGTAGTGCAGACCTCAGACAGCGGCGTGTGTTTCCCTCGAGCGCGGGCTCCTCCTCCTCTGTGGGTGTGAAAAGAGAGGAGGGCCGCTGCCGGGTGTACCAAGATGGCCACCGCTCCGGAGCTAGGCCGAAGCCGGGGACTTTCCTAGGCCGAGGCTCAGTAGCGCTCCGCGGATCGCGGGGTGTGCTGATCCAAACGGGGTGACCCGTTCGGATCACGGATCGGTGACGATCCATTGCACCCCTAGTCAGAAGGAGCCGGAACTACAAGGTAAACATTGGCTCCTTCTGACAGCTCCGCAAACACACACTCAGCGGCACAGGCCGGATGGAATGATTTTGCGGGCCGCAGGTTCCCCACCCCTGACTTAAAGGATCTGCTACTGACGGTTTAGTGGCAGATACCACAGCGCACCTTCAGAGGTCTAGTAGAGTTGACAGGTCAGGGCTGTTTTGATGGCAGAAGAGGGAGACCTACTCAATATTAGATGGGTGGTCCTCAGGTTATGGCCGATCGGTGTATAATTACAGTATATGTGGCGTTCTCTCTTCGCCTCCTAAATACGAGAAAGAAACTTTCAATGGCGACTTTGTGAACCGGCGCTCTCCGGAAACTTCCCCGGCACCTGACAGGTTAAACCCGACACGAGATCCACCACTTCTCTGCTTATTGAGTTAAAACAAAATTGTTGTTCTGGGTGAAAAGCGATACATTGAAAGGACAAAAAAAATAAAATAAAAAAATTGAAGTCTTTTATTGGAAAAATGCAGCGTCATGAAAAAAACTTCAGGCGGCAGTTTTTTTTTTGCGAGCGCTGCGCTTTCAATATTACGCTGTCAGTCTTCATTCACCAGCTGACAGACCCGTCAGTCACACAGCAATCTGGTTTTCTTGAAAAGGCGAAGCGCAAATCACAACAATAATACTGCTGGCGCTGCATTATCTCTCAATAAATAATAAAGCGCAAGGTCCCCGAGTCTTTCAAGACAAACAGGTGAGGGGGAGGATCGCCGCCCCCCCCCCCATCCAGACTGAAACAATCAGCGTCTTCTACTAAAGGGAAACTCAGAAAATACGCTGACTCCAGCTTAGCAGAGTATTTCAGGAGAGTTATAGAGGAAGGAGCAGAGTCCTCCCCATGACGAAGCTCTGGGGGCGGGGCGAAACACGTTCGTGGCATAGCCTGGTTGGAGTCCAGGCTGAGGTTGCCACTCTGTTCACCTCCATAGGACCACATGGATGTGCGCCATCAGGGATCACCTAATTTCTCTCTCTTGAGCGTTAGGAGGAAGGAGCAGAGTCCTCCAGCAAAGCAGAGTATTTTAGGAGATGAGAGTTATAGAGGAAGGAGCAGAGTCCTCCCCATGATGAAGCTCTAGGGGCGGGGCGAAACACGGTGGCATGGCCATAGGACCACATGGATATGCACCATCAGGGATCACCTCCTTTCTCTCCCTTGAGAGTTAGAGGAAGGAGCAGAGTACTCCAGCTTAGCAGAGTATATCAGGAGAGGAGAGTTATAGGGGAAGAAGCAGAGTCCTCCCCATGACGAAGCTCTGGGGGCGGGGCGAAACACGTTGGTGGCATAGCCTGGTTGGAGTCCAGGCTGAGGATGCCACTCTGTTCACCTCCATAGGACCACATGGATGTGCGCCATCAGCTATCACCTAATTTCTCTCCCTTGCGAGTTAGATAGGAGGAAGGAGCAGAGTCCTCCAGCAAAGCAGAGTATTTTAGGAGATGAGAGCTAGAGAGGAAGGAGCAGAGTCCTCCCCATGACGAAGCTCTAGGGGCGGGGCGAAACACGTTGGTGGCATGGCCATAGGACCACATGTAAAAAAAGCAGTGCAGCGCTACTAACAAAATGATGAAAGTCCAAAAAACAAATAATTAATCAAAATGAAGAGAGGATAAGGGTGACTTCTGGAACCTCAATAAGGTGATCGGATGAAGACTCCTTATAAAACAGTCAAGTATCCTTAGATAGAAGTACAAACCGCTCACCTTAGCAGATGGACCTGTGGGTGAGCAGCAGGTCAAATGCGCTGTCCCTCTAATAAGGGGGTATTATAAGATGATAACGGTGCCTCCTCGGTCAATCCTTTTCTCCAAACCGACTTTCAGTGGCGGATGGTCATCTGGTATACTCTCATGTAGTTGAATGGCATGAAAAAGTATAAAGCAGACACATAGTGCTCTCCGTATAGTAACCAAAATGCAATAAATGTATTTAAAATAAAAGTACTCACAAAAGAGGCACTATATCCTAGTGCATAGAATATGAGCATATATCGATAAAATACCAAGTAGGTGGCTGTCCTGACATCAAAAATGGAAGCCCCCCGCACGCGTATCGTCCCAAGGTACAGGACTTCTTCAGCGGATAAGGGGCTATGGTGTCAGGATTCAATATATACCACCAGGACCTAATTTGGCCAATTAGACAAAACCACACCCCTCAAGGTGAGGAAACACCCATGGACATGCATTTAAAAGACAACAACAGACAAAATAAAGAACAACAGATAAGCAGAAAAATTTATGCTACCGGGATGTGCAGGCAAACAGATTAGCCACCATAACCCATCATATGGCTGTAAACAGACAACACGGATCTAATGTACATAAGCAATACTTAAATGAAATAAAATAAAATAAATAACCAGTACCTACTAGAATCACAAGATCACGCTGTGCAGCTAAGATAGGCATACATACACAGATGACCAGTACCTACTTGCATAGCGATGACATATTGTGTGGCTCAGGCAGACAAACAAACCAAAGGATGTGTCCATAAACAAACAGTGTCCTCCATAGGTCACATGACCGCAACCAGTCACATGACACACCAAATTGGCTGAGAACAGGGACCAGCCACCCAACATGGGCGTCATCAGGGATCACCTCCTTTCTCTCCCTTGAGAGTTAGACAGAGGAAGGAGTAGAGTCCTCCAGCAGTGCAGAGGATTTCGGGAGAGGTTTAGAGGAAGGAGCAGAGTCCTCCAACAGTGCAGAGTATTTCAGGAGAGGAGAGTTATAGAGGAAGGAGCAGAGTCCTCCAACAGTGCAGAGTATTTCAGGAGAGGAGAGTTATAGAGGAAGGAGCAGAGTTCTCCCCATGATGAAGCTCTGGGGGCGGGGTGAAACACGTTGGTGGCATAGCCTGGTTGGAGACCAGGCTGAGGTCGCCACTCTGTTCACCTCAATTGGACCACATGGATGTATGGCATCAGGGATCACCTCGTTTCTCTCCCTTGAGAGTTAGACAGAGGAAGGAGCAGAGTCCTCCAGCAGAGTATTTCAGGAGAGGAGGGTTATAGAGGAGGGAGCAGAGTCCTCCAGCAGAGTATATCAGGAGAGGAGAGTTATAGAGGAGGGAACAGAGTCCTCCAGCAGAGTATTTCAGGAGAGGAGAGTTTTATAGAGGAAGGAGCAGAGTCCTCCAGCAGAGTATTTCAGGAGAGGAGAGTTATAGAGGAAGGAGCAGAGTCCTCCAGCAGAGTATTTCAGGAGAGGAGAGTCATAGAGGAAGGAGCAGAGTCCTCCAGCAGAGTATCTCAGGAGAGGAGAGTTATAGAGGAAGGAGCAGAGTCCTCCAGCAGAGTATATCAGGAGAGGAGAGTTATAGAGGAAGGAGCAGAGTCCTCCAGCAGAGTATTTCAGGAGAGGAGAGTTATAGAGGAAGGAGCAGAGTCCTCCAGCAGAGTATTTCAGGAGAGGAGAGTCATAGAGGAAGGAGCAGAGTCCTCCAGCAGAGCAGAGTATTTCAGGAGAGGAGAGTTATAGAGGAAGGAGCAGAGTGCAGTTAAAGTATGGATGGGTTCATATGATCGTTCCTTTATTTATGGAAGGATTGATTCTTATCGCCTCTCCTCTCCTCGGACACAGCGGATCTCATTTCATACAGAAGTTTCTTGGCAGAAATCATTGTGATTATTGTATAAATACTTTATTACTTCAAAGGAGTTCACAGCCAACAGCTCACCGCACATCTTCCATCCAGAGGAAATGAGCGACACTCCTCACTATTACAGGTCAAGAAATCTGTTCTCCATTCCGATACCAAAACCCGACTGATGTGCAATTCAAAAACCATGTTACTTTGTATAACACTATTTCTGTTACTTTATAAGTATTGTTCAGACCAGAAATAGAGATAGGGGATCAGATAGGGGGTATAAAGTAACATTGTTTATAAACATTGATCAGACAGGAGATAGAGAGATACAAAGTAACATTGTTTATAAACATTGATCAGACGGGAAATACAAAGTAACATTGTTTATAAACATTGATCAGACGGGAAATACAAAGTAACATTGTTTATAAACATTGATCAGACGGGAGATACAAAGTAACATTGTTTATAAACATTGATCAGGCAGGAGATAGAGACATTGTTTATAAACCTTTTTCTTAAGCAGATAGATAGATACAATCTCCTTATGAACACGGTTTATAAACAATGTTACTTTGTATACCTCCTATTTCTGTTACTTTACAAATATTGTTCAGACCAGAAATAGAGATAAGGGATACAAAATAAAATTGATCAGACAAGTGATAGAGAGATACAAAGTAACATTGTTTATAAACCTTATTCATAAGCAGATATAGAGATGCAATGTAACTTTGTATCTCTATCTCCTGTCTGATCAATGTTTATAAACAATGTTACTTTGTATCTCTCTATCTCTATTTCTGGCCTGAACAATATTTATAAAGTACCAGAAATATAGGTATACAAAGTAACATTGTTTATAAACCTTGTTCATAAGGAGATTGTATCTCTTTATCTGCTTATGAACAAGGTTTATAAACAATGTTACTTTATATCTCCTCATCTCCTGTCAGAGAGATACAAATTAACATTGTTTAGATGGGAGATAGAGATGCAAAGGAACATTGTTTATAAATATTATTCAGATAAGGGGAGAGAGAGATACAAAGTAACATTGTTTATAAACATTGATCAGGCAAGTGATAGAGAGATACAAAGTAACATTGTTTATAAACCTTGTTCATAAGCAGATAGAGAGATACAATGTAACTTTTTATCTCTCTATCAATTGTTAGATCAATGTTTATAAACAATGTTACTTTGTATCTTTCTGACAGGAGATAGAGAGATACAAAGTAACATTGTTTATAAACATTGATCAGACAAGTGATAGGGAGATACAAAGTAACATTGTTTCTCTCTATCTGCTTATGAACAATGTTTATAAACAATGTTACTTTATAAACATTGATCAGACAAGTGATAGAGAGATACAAAGTAACATTGTTTATAAACATTGTTCATAAGCAGATAGAGAGAAACAATGTTACTTTGTATCTCCCTATCACTTGTCTGATCAATGTTTATAAACAATGTTACTTTGTATCCTTCTGACAGGAGATAGAGAGATATACAGTAATATTGTTTATAAACATTGATCAGACAAGTGATAGAGAGATACAAACAATATTACTGTATATCTCTCTATCTCCTGTCAGAAAGATACAAAATAACATTGTTTATAAACATTGACGGGAGATGGAGATAAAGTAAATCCATAGATAGAGGAGAAACCCTATGAGTGTAATTACTGGCTGAATCACCAGGTGAAAAAAAAAAAAAAACTAAAACCAGAAAACGAATGCAGCCACCACATCTAATGATTGTGGAGAACATAAGGGAAGGGAATCCGTCAGCACTTGAATCTCACACCTGAGGGCGGCCATATAAATGAAACCCCCATTAATATTCACCCGGAGATGAATCGCTCTCTCTAGGAGAGAGAGGAGGGGGAGGGGCACTCCACAGATGAAGCGTTGGACCGTTATTAAACAGAAAAGTTTTCAGGTCCAGCAACAAATTCTTCCTAACTAATTATTCCCCCCCCCCCGCCCCCCCCCACGGCCCTCCATTCACAGGCGCCGCCGCATCCAAACCGTCGCGGCAAACAAAGTGTGTCAAAGTTTTCCCGAATCAACTCCTAACAGATGTCAAACTTGTATAAAAAAAAGGACGAATCAAAAGCTCCGTGTCACAGAGGAAAAAAATAAATCCCCGGCTTCAAACGCAAAAAAAACCCCTCGCGATCGCTCTTTGCCCACATCAATAAGTGCGACCGTTTAAGAACTGGCTGCGAGATGCAAGAGGGCCCCTCGCCGCCCATATGCCACTTACTTTTTTTTTTTCAATGAATCGAACGTTCTCGCTCTTATAAAAAAAAAAAAAACGCAAAAAAAAAAGGTACCCGGTCTTTTCAAATTATTTTTAGTATAATCGTTTCCTCGGCAAACATCATTATTTATCTCGGCGTTGAAAACGAGCCAAAAAAACGCTCGCAAAGTTGAAATGCGCAACTCTTGGCAAGCGATCGAGGAAATGTTAATCTCGCTGCGCGATTTTATTTATTTATTTATTTAAAAAAAAAATGTTTTGCAGGTTTTGTCACAAGTCCTTATCTCAAAGCCGGCCACGGCGGCGGCGTTGTGCCCGCGCCGATCGGAAATCAGCCGAGGCCACTTTGTAATCACTTCTCTTCAGGAACTTTTGAAAAAAAAAAAGATTACAACCAGATGCCGCTACCTTTTTTGTTTCCTGTTTATAAGGCGAGGAGAGTGGCCCCCGGGGACCCAGAAATAAAGCGGGGGGAGGGAAGAGGGGGGGAGGGAAGGGGGGGGGGGGGGGCAAAGCGACAGAAAACACAAGGTTACCTTGTTATGGGTTGTACCTGGCAGGGAAGTCTTGGTGTGATTGTAATTCTTTTTAATTGTGTAATGGGAGGAAGGCGATTGGCCGAGAGTTTCTGGAAGCTTGTTGGGTTTGGCAAGGCGGCGGCGGCGGAGAGCTGCGAATACATTTGTTGCTGAAGAAACTTTAGATCTATTGGTATACCAAATAAGGCGATTGTGAGCCGACAGGACCCCCCCCCCCCCCCCGCTGGGCCCGAGATTCAATCCAACTGGGAAAATGTTCTTATATGTATATAGGTGTGTAAATATATATATATATATATATATATATATATATACACACCGTATATACTTGAGTATAAGCCGACCCGAAAAAAAGCCAAGGCACTGAATTTTACCACAAAAAAAATGGGAAAATGTAGTGACTCAAGTATAAGTCTAGGGTGTCCATCTGCATGCCTCACTGTGCCCCACGTTGCCTCACTGTGCCCCACGTTGCCTCACTGTGCCCCACGTTGCCTCACTGTGCCCCACGTTGCCTCACTGTGCCCCAACGTGCCCCACTTTGCCCCAACGTGCCCCACTTTTCCCCAACGTGCCCCACTTTGCCTCACTGTGCCCATGACTAGACTGACGTTCAACATGGGAGTCTATGGAAAAATCGGTGGTCCCCGGCCGTAGGTCCACCAGACAACAAACTTTGCACACTTGTAGAGGAAAAGTGGGGCTACATGTGTGCCAAGTTCTGGGTCCAGGGGACTGCAGCCTCAACAGCGCCCATCACATGCAGCCTCAACAGCGCCCATCAAATGCAGCCTCACCAGCGCCCATCACATGCAGCCTCAACAGCGCCCATCAAATGCAGCCTCACCAGCGCCCATCAAATGCAGCCTCACCAGCGCCCATCAAATGCAGCCTCACCAGTGCCCATCAAATGCAGACTCACCAGTGCCCATCAAATGCAGCCTCACCAGCGCCCATCAAATGCAGCCTCACCAGCGCCCATCAAATGCAGCCTCACCAGCGCCCATCAAATGCAGCCTCACCAGCGCCCATCAAATGCAGCCTCACCAGCGCCCATCAAATGCAGCCTCACCAGTGCCCATCAATGAATGTTTGCTTTCTTCCATTCATTCGAGAGTCAGGACACAGACACAGTCCTCCGCTGCCCCTCTGACACTATGTGCGAACGGAGCAGCGGCTGCCCGCTGATGCCGAGACTTAGTGGCTTGCTGCAGAGAGAAGAGAGTAGGAACCCCAGTGGCCGGGTGCCTCTAGGCGGCTGCCTAGTTGGCCTAGTGATAGCCCCGGCCTGCATGGCAGGCAAATTAAACTGCAACTGGCGACTTGGTGCTAGATGCCACAGCATGCCTCCAGAGGTCTAGGTGGTATCCATTCCTCAATGGCTCGTGGTGGAGGGTCACAATGTCGAGTCTGATCGGCCCCACGTGATGCTAAACTGACAACGCCACTCAGAGCGCGGCATGCCTTGCGCACAGCGGGGTGCCCGCGTTTCCGCCATGAGACTGCAGACCAAAACAGCCAACAGCCTTTTTCATCGCAAAGCGCCTGCAAGCCGACTACAATTCCCCTCCTCGCCGCCTCATTCATCTTTCTGTCCAGGTATTCAGAAAAAGTCATTAGCGGTTTATTTTTTTAAAAACAAACTTCTGTTTCTTCCCCCGGAAAACCCAATTAGATAAAAGGATGGCAGTCGTCTCGGAATTACTTCCTAAGTCGCTTTAATTAGTTTTGCATCCCGTACTGTAAAAAAATTAGAATTCACGAAGCTTAATGCGCCATTTTTTTTTTTCCCTTTAAACTCCATCTGGCCACCTTTTTCGAATACTGTAATTGTAAGAAGGCGGGGGAGGGGGGGAGGTTTGAAAAAAGTAAATACAAAAATCGTAATTGATACCCCCGGGGGCGGAGGGGGGCGGGGAGATTTCCCGGGGCCGCGCGGCTCCCCGTTGCCGTCTCAGGTGTTCAGCACCTGTTTTATCTTGTTTTCCTTAAAACAACTTAATTCTAGTTGGCAATGATTAATTCAAAGGGCGAACGGGGAAATCTGCGCGGCTCCGGGAGAAAATCGGAGCGAAAAAAAAAGGATAATGTTTTAATCTTTCGCAGTAGGAAAGCCAGAGCGCGCAAATCCGCCGGCGTTCTCCGCACCTGCAGCCCGCCGCCAGGCTTTTCAAAAATGAAAAGCCTTTAGGATGTTTCTGCAGAGGGATGGATGAAGCTCGGGAGAAGGATGGATGAAGCTCGGGATGGATGAAGCTCGGGAGAGGGGTGGATGAAGCTCGGGAGAAGGATGGATGAAGCTCGGGATGGATGAAGCTCGGGAGAGGGGTGGATGAAGCTCGGGAGAAGGATGGATGAAGCTCGGGAGAGGGGTGGATGAAGCTCGGGAGAGGGGTGGATGAAGCTCGGGAGAGGGGTGGATGAAGCTCGGGAGAGGGGTGGATGAAGCTCGGGAGAGGGGTGGATGAAGCTCGGGAGAGGGGTGGATGAAGCTCGGGAGAGGGGTGGATGAAGCTCGGGAGAAGGGTGGATGAAGCTCGGGAGAAGGGTGGATGAAGCTCGGGAGAAGGATGGATGAAGCTCGGGAGAAGGATGGATGAAGCTCGGGAGAGGGATGGATGAAGCTCGGGAAAAGGATGGATGAAGCTCGAGAGAGGGATGGATGAAGCTCGGGAGAAGGATGGATGAAGCTCGGGAGAGGGATGGATGAAGCTCGGGAAAAGGATGGATGAAGCTCGGGAGAGGGATGGATGAAGCTCGGGAGAGGGATGGATGAAGCTTGGGGGAGGGATGGATGAAGCTCGGGAGAGGGATGGATGAAGCTCGGGAGAAGGATGGGTGAAGCTCGGGAGAAGGATGGATGAAGCTCGGGAGAAGGATGGATGAAGCTCGGGAGAAGGATGGATGAAGCTCGGGAGAGGGATGGATGAAGCTCGGGAAAAGGATGGATGAAGCTCGAGAGAGGGATGGATGAAGCTCGGGAGAAGGATGGATGAAGCTCGGGAGAGGGATGGATGAAGCTCGGGAAAAGGATGGATGAAGCTCGGGAGAGGGATGGATGAAGCTCGGGAGAAGGATGGGTGAAGCTCGGGAGAAGGATGGGTGAAGCTCGGGAGAAGGATGGATGAAGCTCGGGAGAAGGATGGATGAAGCTCGGGAGAAGGTTGGTCTGTTCTGTGGGATCAGGGCCGCTGATAGAAATAATGGGGCCCCCGTACAGCCTACCTGACGGGGCCCCCTTTCAGGTTTGAATACAACAGAAAAGCATAGATTAGAATAGAATAGAAAATGAAATTATTGAAAAAAAAAAAAAAAGATTAGAATGGAATAGAAAATAATATAATAGAAAATAAATTATTAGAAAAAACAATATACTAGAATAAAATAGAATAGAACCTTCTTCTGAAATGTGAATAGAATAAATTCGAATTAAAATAGAATAGGAAAATGGGGGATAGGCGGAGCTAAAACACTGCGCCCAATCCCGTCTCTTCTGTCCTCTGCGGAGTTAAATTCTGAGGCACCTTTCTCGGTTCCGCCCCCCTCGCGATCTCCGCGCCTCCTGAACACGCTCTCAGCAAAGTAACCGCCATGCCGCAGCGATTTATGACGTGCCGCGCTATAAATCATTTTTTAAATCATGATGATATTACTGAAAGCAGATGTGGAGACATATGTTCGCCCCGGCGGTGCGGAGCGTGCGCCCGTCACATGTAATAAATGGTGATGCCCAACTTTCCACCCACTTTATTTTCTCCCAGTTTCTGAAAACTTTATAGTTCAGCGATTGTATAATTTATGGGTGGATCTGGATTGGACAGGTGCCGATCCTGTAATGAGTTCGGTATTGGCCGCACGTGTGATGGCGAGTTACTAATTTCTACCGCAGAACGCCGAGACCCTCGAGAATAAAATGGCTATAATTTCCAATCTTTTTTTTTTATGTCACACCAGATAAATGGAGTGTTTTTTTTTTTTTTTTCAAACACAATCTTTTTAACCCTTTCATGCCCAAGCCTATTTCTGACATTTGTTGCTTACAATGTATATATATTTTTTATTCTCTACTAAAATATATATATATTAGTTTGTTGTCCGGGGGACCTACGGCCGGGGAGCACCGATTTTTCAAAGCCTGGACCCCCTTCCATAGACTCCCATGTTAAATGGTAATTTCTCTGGTGATTTTGGGGACCCGGTATCAGCCGGTCGTAGGTCCCCTGGACTCAAAACTTGGCACACATATATACACATTTCTCCTGTACAAGCGTGAAAAGTTTGTTGTCCGGGAGACCTACGGCCGAGGAGCACCGATTTTTCAAACCCGGGCACCCCTTTCATAGACTCCCATGTTAAATGGTAATTTATCTGGTGATTTTGGGGACGCGGTACTGGCCGGACGTAGGTCCCCTGGACCCAGAACTTGGCACACATGTAGCCCCATTTCTCCTCTACAATTGTGCAAAGTTTTTTGTCTGGGGGACCTACGGCTGGGGAGCACTGGTTTTTCAAAGCCGGGACCCCCTTCCATAGACTTCCATGTTAAACGTCAGTATAGTCATGGACACAGTGAGGCATGGGCACAGTGAGGCATGGGCACAGTGAGGCATGGGCACAGTGAGGCATGGGCACAGTGAGGCATGGGCAGGGGCGGACTGACACCTCAAGGGGCCCCCGGGCAATAGGAGATTATGGGGCCCCCAGGCAATAGATTATGGGGCAACACAGTATACACACACACACATACAGTATACATATACAGTATACACCTACACCCTAGGTGTGCGCAGCCTATTGCATTAGGGTGTGCACCCCAAAGCTCAAACACACACTACCGATCACTCACCATGTTCATTCATAAAGGGAAGGGGCTGATAAAAACATATTTGCCGGCCCCTTCCCTCACTCATCCTAAAACATCTCCGCAGCAACACCCAGCAGGAGAGGAGAGGAGGGAAGCCGTAGGGTGCTGCAGAGGGAAGGAGCGGGGAGCCAGGGCGGTAGGAGGGCAATCTGTGCTGCACAGAATGATGAAGGTGTGCCTGGGCACACACCTATGCTCGGCTTATATTCGGCACGGCTTATACTCGAGTATATACGGTACATTGTAAGATAAGATCTTCCATTATACGAAGGTGATCAGAGAAAATGGATATGGACAGAAATAGGGGGACAAGCCCCTTGTGGAAATGCGTGTTTCCTGGCTACCCATGCCAAGCCTCTGGCTCGCGTACTTTCTCGGTGTCTGTACGCAGATCGGAGATTGAAGGAAGAGTCGGGAACCGTCTTTCTCTGGATCTGATCTTCGGTGTAATGACACGCACAGAATGCAGCTCATCATCTCAGCCAAAAAAACTGCTGACGCGTCTGTATCATGTAAAGATCGCCGTTCACCCAGCAGAGGCCGACCGCACGCCGAGCCTCACCGAGAGCAAGTCGATACTGCTGTGTGCGCTGCATAATAATGTCCTCCGTCAACAGCACTGCATCTTAACCTTGAGCAGTACATGGACTGCGCCGATCTGTACTCGTGGGGGGCGGGGGGGAGGGAAGTCAAAGGACCACTACACCTTAACACATTGCATTTGATGGGCGCTGGTGAGGCTGCATTTGATGGGCGCTGGTGAGGCTGCATTTGATGGGCGCTGGTGAGGCTGCATTTGATGGGCGCTGGGGAGGCTGCATTAGATGGGTGCTGGTGAGGCTGCATTAGATGGGCGCTGGTGAGGCTACATTTGATGGGGGCTGGTGAGGCTACATTTGATGGGCGCTGGTGAGGCTGCATTTGATGGGGGCTGGTGAGGCTGCATTTGATGGGGGCTGGTGAGGCTGCATTTGATGGGCGCTGGGGAGGCCGCATTTGATGGGCGCTGGGGAGGCCGCATTTGATGGGCGCTGGGGAGGCTACATTAGATGGGCGCTGGTGAGGCTGCATTTGATGGGCGCTGGTGAGGCTGCATTTGATGGGGGCTGGTAAGGCTGCATTTGATGGGTGCTGGTGAGGCTGCATTAGATGGGCGCTGGTGAGGCTACATTTGATGGGCGCTTGTGAGGCTGCATTTGATGGGCGCTGGTGAGGCTGCATTTGATGGGCGCTGGGGAGGCCGCATTTGATGGGCGCTGGGGAGGCCGCATTTGATGGGCGCTGGGGAGGCCGCATTTGATGGGCGCTGGGGAGGCCGCATTTGATGGGCGCTGGGGAGGCCGCATTTGATGGGCGCTGGGGAGGCCGCATTTGATGGGCGCTGGGGAGGCCGCATTTGATGGGCGCTGGGGAGGCCGCATTTGATGGGCGCTGGTGAGGCTGTATTGATGGGCGCTGGTGAGGCTGCAGATCCTGCGCTTCTCCATACAGCCCCTTGTTATCACACAGAGATTTCCCATCTCATTAACCCCTCGCCACCCACGCCAATGTAAATATCATAA
The DNA here is from genome assembly GCF_905171775.1 of Rana temporaria. Classification (NCBI taxonomy): domain Eukaryota; kingdom Metazoa; phylum Chordata; class Amphibia; order Anura; family Ranidae; genus Rana; species Rana temporaria. The sequence goes on along the minus strand of NC_053497.1, from coordinate 178,613,754 downwards.
TTTTTTTGCTAGAAAATTACACAGAACCCCCAAACATTATGTATGTTTTTTTTTTTTTAGCAGAGACCCTAGAGAATACAATGGCGGTCATTGCAACTTTTTATCTCGCACGGTATTTGCGCATCAATTTTCAAACTCCATTTTTGGGGAGAAAAAAAATAGATATGGGCAATAGGAGATTATAGGGCCCCCGGGCAATAAGAGATTACGGGGCCCCAAGGCAATAGGAGATTATGGGACCCCCGGGCAATAGGAGATTATGGGGCCCCCGGGCAATAGGAGATTATGGGGCCCCCGGGCCAATAGGAGATTATGGGGCCCCCGGGCCAATAGGAGATTATGGGGCCCCCGGGCCAATAGGAGATTATGGGGCCCCCGGGCCAATAGGAGATTATGGGGCCCCCGGGCCAATAGGAGATTATGGGGCCCCCGGGCCAATAGGAGATAATGGGGCCCCCGGGCAATAGGAGATTATGGGGCCCCCAGGCAATAGGAGATTATGGGGCCCCCGGGCAATAGGAGATTATGGGGCCCCCGGGCAATAGGAGATTATGGGGCCCCCGGGCAATAGGAGATTATGGGGCCCCCGGGCAATAGGAGATTATGGGGCCCCCGGGCAATAGGAGATTATGGGGCCCCCGGGCAATAGGAGATTATGGGGCTCCCCGGGCAATAGGAGATTATGGGGCCCCCGGGCAATAGGAGATTATGGGCCCCCCGGGCAATAGGAGATTATGGGGCCCCCGGGCAATAGGAGATTATGGGGCCCCCGGGCTACAGGAGATTATGGGGCCCGAATGGTGAGTCCGCCCCCTCTGAGTACACAGATATCGCAATGTGTCTTAAATAGCTCAGCATTTAGATCACAGTAATCATATAGCAACGTGTACGAGAAGAAGGTAAATTCCAATGGTTACCTTTCTCTTTTGACATTCTCTTTATACTGCTTCCCATGTCCTGCTCACTGAGGTCCCCTTCCCTGGAGCTGGGCAGCATTGCTAAAGGGTGAGAGATAAAATAGCTAACTAAAAGGAGCAACAATATATCATCACAGATTTCAAATACTACTTTTTTTTATCGGAACGAGTACCTAAAAAAATCTGCTTTAAACATTTAAGATTTAGTAGACATAAGCAGGGCTTTTTTTCAGCAGAAACGCAGTTCCGGCACCTCTAGATCTGAATGTATGTAATGGTGCTCGGAGGTGGGTAGAGGGTGGAACCAAGGAGTGGTGCTCAGAAGTGGGTAAGGAGTGGAACCAAGGAATGGTGGGTAGGGGGTCAAACCAATGAATTGTGCTTGGAGGTGGGTTGGGGGTGGAACCAAGGAATGGTGCTCGGAGGTGGGTAGGGGTTGGAACCAAGGAACGGTGCTCAGAGATGGGTAATGAGTGGAACCAAGGAATGGTGCTCAGAGGTGGGTAGGGGGTGAAACCAATGAATGGTGCCTGGAGGTGGGTAGGGGGTGAAACCAATGAATGGTGCTCGGAGATGGGTAGGGAGTGGAACCAAGGAATGGTGTTCGGAGGTTGGTAGGGGTGGAGAAAAGGAATGGTGCTCGGAGGTGTGAAAGGCTGGAACCAAAGAATGGTGCTCGGAGGTGGGTAGGGGGTGGAACCAAGGAATGGTGCTCAGAGGTGGGTAGAGGGTGGGTAGTGGGGTGAAACCAATGAATGGTGCTTGGAGGTGGGTAGGGGGTGGAACCAAAGAATGGTGCTCGGAGGTGGGTAGGGGTTGGAACCAAGGAATGGTGCTCGGAGGTGGGTAGGGGTTGGAACCAAGGAACGGTGCTCAGAGATGGGTAATGAGTGGAACCAAGGAATGGTGCTCAGAGGTGGGTAGGGGGTGAAACCAATGAATGGTGCCTGGAGGTGGGTAGGGGGTGAAACCAATGAATGGTGCTCGGAGATGGGTAGGGAGTGGAACCAAGGAATGGTGTTCGGAGGTTGGTAGGGGTGGAGAAAAGGAATGGTGCTCGGAGGTGTGAAAGGCTGGAACCAAAGAATGGTGCTCGGAGGTGGGTAGGGGGTGGAACCAAGGAATGGTGCTCAGAGGTGGGTAGAGGGTGGGTAGTGGGGTGAAACCAATGAATGGTGCTTGGAGGTGGGTAGGGGGTGGAACCAAAGAATGGTGCTCGGAGGTGGGTAGGGGTTGGAACCAAGGAATGGTGCTCGGAGGTGGGAAGGGGTTGGAACCAAGGAATGGTGTTCGGAGGTGGGTAGGGGCGAAGAAAAGGAATGGTGCTCGGAGGTGGGGAGGGCTGGAACCAAAGAATGGTGCTCGGAGGTGGGTAGGAGGTGGAACAAAGAAATGGTGCTCAGAGGTGGACAGGGGATGAAACCAATGAATGGTGCTCAGAGGTGGATAGGGGGTAAAACCAATGAATGGTGCTCAGAGGTGGGTAGGGGGTGAAACCAAGGAACTGTACTCAGAGATGGGTAGGGGGTGGAACCAAGGAATAGTGCTCGGAGGTGGGTAGGGGGTGAAACCAAGGAACTGTACTCAGAGATGGGTAGGGGGTGGAACCAAGGAATGGTGCTTGGAGGTGGGTAGGGGGTGGACACAAGAGGTGACAGAAGGAGGGAGTTCCTGCACCTATTCTCTGTGAAAAAAAAGCCCTGGACATAATACACTTTTGCAGATTTCTCTGGATTTTGGTATTTCCAAGTGGGGCTCCGTATTTGAGATTTCAAAGTTATTTGAGAAGGAAGAAATCTCCCACCCAGTGTCCAGGTTTTGTGAACAACCAGCGGGGTGTGTGCCCAGGTGCACACAGCCCGTATAATGATGGTCTAGTGAGAGTTACAGGATGAGTAGCAGTAGGAGTTGGCTTTGGAGCAGTTGCTCCAGCCAGGAGGGAGGCATGCTCCTGTTTAGCCATCAAGGCAATGTCCTTGAGACGGCAGTCCATGTGGGAGAGATTACGAGTCAGTGGACTGAAAGTTTGGCCAAGTGAAACAACTGGGGACCAGAGAAAACCATGAGTCTCGGAGGAGTGAGAAAGCCTGGGGTGTCAGGAAAACCCCTTCCTAGAGGCCAGGAGTCGACCTGCGCAGCATGCTACCGCAACAAAAGCTGCAGTGGTCTGGGAGACCTGACCAGAGAGTCTGGTGGCTCTGCATTTTCCATCGTCTATATTTGATGAAGAAGACCCGCCTGCTTGGGAAACGTTATGTCGTACTTTCGTTTTGCTTTCTGACATTTTAATGAAAGTGGGCTACCAGACCCTTAAACACAGTTCCATCTGAGATGGACTTCACCGAACAACGCAACTACCACCGAGCTAACATTTCTCCAGGTCACACTGTGATGCTGACAACAACCATGTGAGGTCAAAGCCTTTTTTTAAAAGAGGTTTTGTGGACAATTAAAAGCGGGGCAGAAGCCCTAAAAGGGGTGTGGCAGAAATAAGTGTCAAACATTTCCAGTTGACGTTTCCAGTTGACGTTAAAACACGCAATTGGTGGAGAATGCGGGCAAAGATGAAGTTACTTCTGGTTGAAGTCTGCTGACCCCCAACTTCTCTCGTGAAGTTTATGCAAACTAAATTTTTTATACTCTGTGCTAGGAAGCGATTGAGAAACACAGCACACTTGTGCAAATGGAAACAAATGCAGTATGGGGCTCTTTAAGGGAGGGGGGGGTGTGAGGAACCATAGGTTGAGCTTTAACTTTGAATTACTACACATTTGTCTGCAGATAACTTTGTAGGAATAACTTTGCCCATGCATGCAAACATACTTCAGGGGTGAGCAACATATACAACTTATCCACGTCATATTTCTTAGGGCAGGCATGTCCAAAGTTCGGCCCACGGGCCAATAGCAGGCCGTTTTTCATTTTTGAATGTCCAGCCTGGTTATTTGGACATATATATCTTTTGTAGCCCCCCGACTATCTCCCAGCGCCGGGGGCCAATAAGATGTATATGCTGGCTGCCTTGGAGGGGACAGGGAGGAGACAGGACGAGTGCCGTACATACAGGAGGAGAATTTCCTGTTTATAGGCGGCCTCTGTAATAGGTAGTGCCGTCTCCTGTGCTGCCTTTGGAAGACTGTTCTGTCCATCAGAGTAGGCAGGACTTTTTACTAAAGAGGCCGCCATGTAAACAGCAGATTCTCCTGTTGGTAATCTTTGGCACTTGTTCTGCCCCCTCCCTGTCCCCTCCAAGCCTGCAGATGGATGGGCATCAATCAGGCTGCACTGATGGCAATGGTGGGTGCTGAATTCCTGGCCATGGGGGGTGCTGCATTACTGGCAATGGTGGGTGCTGCATTGCTGGCAATGGAGCACATCAGCGTTAAGTTCCCATGTCCCTAAAAACTGGGGTAATGCATTGGGCAAGTTAGGCCGCCGCGAGGCCCATGTGAGTGCGAGGCCTTAGGCGACCGCCTAATTTGCCTAATTAAAGAGCCGCCTCTGGTGGGGCGGACAGGTGTACCACAATTACTGAAACCACAAGCTCTGCTTTCTACACGTACAGATGTTTCAAGGCTTTATTTCAACTCTGACAGGACTGAACCTTTGAAAGACGGTCATTATTTTTTTATTATTTTTTTACTATATGAAGGACTACATAACTGTATCCATTTGAAAACGTCTTCAAAACATGTATAATAAAGATGAAAAGCCACATTTTACAAAAATTCCCTATAGTTCTGCCTCAGTTGCAAAAACTTGTAGGAAAAAAAAGGATACTTACTGACGCGGTCTGCAATGTTGTCTAGTTGTGAAGGTGAGCTGGATACGCTACTGCTTTGATGGGACGATGCATGACTTCCGGGCCGCTGGGGGTCTTCTATGGAGGGAGCGGGGGAGGGGCTATCTTGGATCCGTTCCTAGAGGGTGAGAAATACACAAGAAAGCTCAGCAACACACAATGCACATAAATAGAAGCATACATCAGAATAATGTGGGAACCAAAGCAACATAATTGAGACTCAGAATACTTTAATAATCCCAAGGGAAATTGTAACTCTCCTATAATATATCTGTGAAATGGATCAGGTGTCTCCAGTGAAGGGTTCTACAATTGTGCTTATGGATATAGTTTGGTGAAGACCCTTTTCTGTTCCAGCATACTGTGAACTGTATACATAGCCAGCTCCATAAAGACGTGGGTTGACCAGTTTGGCGTCGAGGAACTCAAGTGTCCTGCACAGAACCCCCACCTCAACCCCACTGAACACTTTCGGGATGAACTGAAATGCCAATGGCAAGCCAGGTCTTCTCATCCAAGTTCAGTACCTCACCTCGCACATGGGGAAACATTTTCTCAGACGCACTTCAAAACCATGTGAAAAGTATTATCAGAAGAGTGGAGGATGTTATGACCACAAACAAGTCAACTGTAATGTATATTGTAACAGTCACCACCGTTCCATCAACCACAACAGCTTATCCGACAATCCAGCCGTCAGGACCTGATCCATTCCATTTCCCAGAATAACGAGACTGACAAGCTCTGTGACTGGTTTCAAAATGTATGAATGAATCTTTAATGGTACACACTCAGCTATTTATGCAGTTACAGGCATGTTACAGGGACAATGAAACTCTCCACCCCCAAAACATCACACAATGGGGCTTCATACACATTCTTTTAGATGATGACATTCAGAGGAGTTAATTATCCCCCAGACGTTCTGACTCCGCCAATAAGTGATTCACCTGCATAATACACATTCCTATGTCAGATGTTTTGGCACCGGTCTGACATAATTAATATGACCTAATTACTACAGTTGACAAGTACATTCCACACACAAAACAGTATTAGCATCACACAATGGAATCTGACCTTTACAGACTTAATTAGCATCTCAACAGCCTAGGTTAAACATTGAAGGAGACGTCCTATTGACCTGTTGTGGACAGCATTAACCAAACTGTAATATTCCAAGATATCCTGCAAAACATGAATTATCGTTCCTCAGTCACCCTATGCCCAAAAGGGGCACAGGGCGACCCTAGACCCAAGAGTCATTAGTGACGCTGGCACAGGAGTACCCCACATCCTTCAAAGGTCTCTGGGTGTCACGGGCCATTCCGTTACATATATGATGAGTGGAGCCAGCTCCATAAAGACATGGTTGACCTATTTGGTGTAGAGGTGACTCGAATATCCTGCACCTTAATCCTAATGAATGCCTCGGGAATAAATTCGAACACTGATGGTGAGCCAGGTCTACTCCTGAAACATAAGCACCTAACCTCACAAACGGGACAAATTCCTAGAGATTCCCTCAAAGTCTTGTGGAAAGTCTTCTCAGAAGCGTGGAAGCAATTCCATATTGATGGCCATGGTTTTGGAATGAAATGTCTAACAATGTCATAAGTGTGATGGTCAGGTGTTCACGTACTCTTGTCATATGGTCAAAGCATCCAATCAGATTGGATTGGATTGGAATAAATGCTTATAGAGCGCCGAATGCGAGTTGTGAAACTCGCGTCTAAGCGCTTACCAACAAGCTGGGGGTATCCAGTTCCCAGGAGCAAAGAGAAGAGACTAGGACATCAAAGTAAAAAAGGGGAACAAGCAAGAAGTAAACAGAAATATAAAAAGAAGGGAAGGGAGGGGGGCAGGACACAAGGAGCCTATCCCCACTCCGTGACCATGTACCGCAGCCTGGGATTAAGGCAGCGTCCTGCTAAGAGCTTGGATGGCCAAGTGTCTATCCGTAGGCTTGTGAAAAAAGCAGTGTTTTCAAGCCTTTACGGAAGGCCATCAAGGAGGAGGATGCTCGGAGCTGATGAGGGAGCTGGTTCCAAAGAGAATTCCCCAGTGTTTGGAGCCGGCGGCCACCCTTTGAAGCTAAGCGACTAGGTTGAATAATCAGGACGTCAGTTGAACGAAGCTCTCTGGGTGGACAGTAGTGTTGTGTCATATTCGATAAGTACATCGTGCCTAGTTGCCAATAGGCCCGAAACACCAGACAGAGAGCCTTGAACTCGACCCGTTTTGCTATCGGGAGCCAGTGTAGATCCTTAAGCACCGGGGAGATGTGATTCCGCCTTGGGCAATCTAACCTAGTGTGGATAAGTCCATGAACTAAGATCATACGGTTGTTTGTACTTCGGACTTAAGTCCGATGGATTTCTGTACACATGATAGGACTTTGCACCGTAGGACTTATGTTGCCGAAAAGTTTGTCTGTTTGCAGAGCGAACTTTTGTCCGATGAAAACCGAAAAAGTTTGTCCGATGATGCGTACACACGTTCGGATTTTTTTGAAGACTTGCACATTTTGAAGTTTGTTGTCAAAAAGTCCTATCGTGTGTATGGGGGATTAGACGACTTGCTGGAAGAGTAGAAACCACAGTAATATGGAGTTGCACATCATCACACCTATATGAGCTTTGTAATGTGGAGTTGCCCCATTATGGGCCATGATTTTGAAAAGCTTATATAGGCATTATGGGGGACAATTGTACATTACTGGCCATGGTTGTGAAAAGTTTATATAGGTGTGATGGGGGACAACTCTACATTATTGGCCATGGTTGTGAAAAGCTCATGCAAGTATGGTGGGGGACAACTCCACATTACTAGCCATGGTTGTGGAAAGCTTATATAGGCATGATGGGGGACAACTGTACATTACTGGCCATGGTTGTGAAAAGCTCATGTAGGTGTGATAGGGGACAACTCCACAGCCATGGTCGTGGAAAACTCATATAAGCATGGATAGGTGACAACTCTACATTACTGTCCATGGTTGTGGAGAGCTTATATAGGCATGATGGGGGGCAACTGTACATTATTGCCCATGGTTGTGGAAAGCTTATATAGGCGTGAAGAGGAACAACTGTATATTACTGCCCATGGTTGTGGAAAGCTCATATTGGTGTGATGGGGCATAATCCTACATTGTTGGCCATGGTTGTGGAAAGCTCATATTGGTGTGATGGGGGATAATCCTACATTGTTGGCCATGGTTGTGGAAAGCTCATATTGGTGTGATGGGGCATAATCCTACATTGTTGGCCATGGTTGTGGAAAGCTCATATTGGTGTGATGGGGGATAATCCTACATTGTTGGCCATGGTTGTGGAAAGCTCATATTGGTGTGATGGGGGATAATCCTACATTGTTGGCCATGGTTGTGGAAAGCTCATATTGGTGTGATGGGGGATAATCCTACATTGTTGGCCATGGTTGTGGAAAGCTCATATTGGTGTGATGGGGCATAATCCTACATTGTTGGCCATGGTTGTGGAAAGCTCATATTGGTGTGATGGGGGATAATCCTACATTGTTGGCCATGGTTGTGGAAAGCTCATATTGGTGTGATGGGGGATAATCCTACATTGTTGGCCATGGTTGTGGAAAGCTCATATTGGTGTGATGGGGGATAATCCTACATTGTTGGCCATGGTTGTAGAAAGCTCATATTGGTGTGATGGGGCATAATCCTACATTGTTGGCCATGGTTGTGGAAAGCTCATATTGGTGTGATGGGGGATAATCCTACATTGTTGGCCATGGTTGTGGAAAGCTCATATTGGTGTGATGGGGGATAATCCTACATTGTTGGCCATGGTTGTGGAAAGCTCAAATTGGTGTGATGGGGCATAATCCTACATTGTTGGCCATGGTTGTAGAAAGCTCATATTGGTGTGATGGGGGATAATCCTACATTGTTGGCCATGGTTGTGGAAAGCTCATATTGGTGTGATGGGGCATAATCCTACATTGTTGGCCATGGTTGTGGAAAGCTCATATTGGTGTGATGGTCAGGATTCCACACATTAATCTACCATATAGTGAATCAAAACCTAAAAAAACAAGACTTGACTAGAACTAAGTTTGCAGAGATGATTTGCTTCCTTTTGATTACTCGGATTTGCTACACCTTCCACGTTACGGTTGCTCTTTGTGCGGCTTGTCCAGCCTTATTCCACAAATAACATTCACCGTCGATTCCATCTCTGTGTTGCTTTGCATCATCCCGGAGCTGAATAAAATTCTTTCATATGAGATGGAAATGGGAATCAGGTGCCAGTCTCATCCTTTGTCATGTTCCTCTTTCTTCGGTGGTATTAATACCGTCCTCACACTGAACACTGGATATTTGCCACCGCAAAAATGCAATTTTCTCCATCACATTATCTGTAATGGTCGACTGAATGGACAGCTGGGGAGAGTTTGCCAACTGCTCCTTCACAAACACAGCTAAACAAACTAAATGACAGTATATTAACCCCCGCAAATCACACCGACGCCAATATATGCAATCTTTAAACGGGAGTTATTCGAGCAAATAAAATCTTATTGATTCGTGATGGCTGGAGAAACAGGCCTCGTTCCGCACTTATCCGTCTGGTCTTAATTTAAACAATTTTCTCCATAATGTGGCATTGCAGTCGTATTTTCTGCAGAATGAACTGCATAGGAAGTAGTGACTGTTAATCTACTGAACTCCGGAAAGAACATAAAAATCTGTAAATTGAATATACATTCTCCGATATTTAGAGGCCTTCCAGACAAGGATAGCGGTGGGGGTACAGACTCAAGTCTTCAATTCACAGTATGGTACAATTAGTTTTAGCACCACATACATAAATGATATAAAGTGTAAAATAATTGTATTAGGATGGTGTCCAGTGGTTGGACATGTTGGGGGTGTTGAGGTTTATATGTACACTGATCAGTCATAACTTTGTAAGAGGATTGTATTATGATCATGTTCAGTGGTGGGCCATGTTGAAGGTGTAGTGTTCTATGTATAGAGTGTAATAGAATTATATTATGACCATGTCAAGTGGTGGGTCATGTTCTTGGGGGGTGCAGTGCTCTATGAATAGAGTATAATAGAAATGTATTATGAAGGTATCCAGTGGTGGGTCATGTTGGAGGTCTAGTGCTCTATGTATGCACTGATCAGCCATAACTTTGGAAGAGGATTGTATTATGATTATGTCCAATGGTGGGTCATGTTGGAGGTGTAGTGTTCTATGTGTAGAGTGTATTTGAATTCTATTAGGATTATGTTCAGTGGTGGGTCATGTTGGGGGTGTAGTATTCGATGTATAGAGTGTAATAGAATTGTATTATGATGGTATCCAGTGGTGGGCCATGTTGGAGGTCTATAGCTCCATGTATAGAGTGTAATAGAATTGTATTAGGATTATGTTCAGTGGTGGGTCATGTTGGAGGTGTAGTGTTCTATGTTTAGAGTGTAATAGAATTGTATTATGGTCAAGTCCAGTGGCGGGTCATGTTGGAGGTCTAGTGCTCTATGTATAAAGTGTAATAGAATTGTATTTGGTGTCCAGTGGTGGGTCATGTTGGGGGTATAGCGTTCCATGTATTGGCTTCCCTGGTGGTCCAGTGTGGGTATCCGTGGGGGGGGGGGGGGGGCTACGCTGATAAACAATCATTGTATACCCCTCCTGTCAGGAGAGCCGCCAAATGGCTCTCCTCTACTCGCGTCTGTGAATGGCCATGGGGTACATACCTGGCCATCCACATGTTGCCCCCTTCCCTGGTTGTCCTGGTGGCTTCCCTGGTGGTCCAGTGTGGGCATCCGTGGGGGGGGCTACACTGATAAACAATCAGCGTATACCCCCCCGTCAGGAGAGCCGCCGATCGGCTCTCCTCTACTCGCGTCTGTGGGTGGCCATGGGGTACATACCTGGCCATCCACATGTTGCCCCCTTCCCTGGTTGTCCTGGTGGCTTCCTCTGCCGGAGGCTCCTTACCGAGATCGGAGATGCAGGGTGTCTTACTGACACCCCGCATCACCGATCGCCGCGCTACACGCCGCCACGGGCACGCGCCGGCATGTTACCCTGCTGGACATCAGGATAACAGAACCACTTCCCGGACGTCAAATGTCTATTGACCGGGGGGCGGGAAGTGGTTAAAGACTAATCAACAAAAAAGGGCACAGAAAGGAGGGCGCAGAAGGGCAGAGTACAAGGGCAGTCAGTAGGGCACAATACAGGTTCTGGGACGCTGCCCGGGCCATCCCGGGACTGCTTAGTAACTGTCCCGGCAAATCCAGGACAGTTGGAAAGTATAACGTAATGCAAGATTATCATGAGGCCCCCCCATGCAACTGGGCAATGCCCAGGGGTGCCCATGCATTAAGACAGCCCTTAAATATCGAGCTTCCCGATTGGGTGCTGTTATTAGCAGCGTGATTTTCTTTATTTCAAAGCAATACTACATTTTGGAAATCAGTACTACAGGCCGAGGGACGCCTCGCGAACTCCCCAAAAAAAAAAAAAAAAAAAAAGGCAGCCGACAAATACTTTTCCTCTTTGTAAGTAAACAGGACAATATTTCAGCGGCATAATCGCCGTGCATTTCCTCCGCTCCTTAACGGCAATCCGCTTCATTAGGTAGCTACTGTTGTGTCTCAGCCTAGTTAAAATCTCACTCCGAGTTAATCTGTTTTCATCACAAATGAGAGCGCCGGCGATAATCTCCCCCCACCCCCACCGCACGCCGATCGCCCCGGACAGGGTTAACGGTCGTTTGCAAGCCGATTCCGGGAGGGCCTATATATTTAGGAAAATGAGAAAAACTAAAAAAAAAAAAAAAAGATCCAAACGTTTTCGTTACGCCGGCGCCCTGGTTTTTATCTGCCATTTCTGGATTTTTACTGTCCGGTCGCACTCCATATATTTTATACGTTTTTTGCTATTGCGGCGTCTCCCCGGGAGCCGCCGTAGCCAATGGGATTTTTAGGGCTGGCGGTGGAGCGATGGAAGAAGCGCGTTATGATTTCATAAGAAAAATATTTTCTCTGGGAATTACGGCGGATTATATCGGGACTTTTTGAACGCGAGGCGCCGCCGGATAATGGGTTCGCCTTAAAGGGCTGCTACCAAAAGATAGGTCGTACTTTCCATTATTAGGAGTGGAAATACGTATGATAGGGAGGAGTTTTCCAGCAAACAGACTTCCCATTCAAAACAAAAATAATTCTATATATTTCAAATGTAAATATGCTGTGTGCGTATATATATATATATATACAGTGGAACCTTGGATTACGAGCTCAATCCATTCCAGGAGAACGTGCGTAATCAAAAATACTTGCATATCAAAGCGAGTTTTCCCATTGAAGTCAATGGAAACGAAAATAATTTGTTCTGCATTGACTTCAATGGTATGCAATACCGAATGCGGCCAGAGGTGGGGGGGGGGGCGGCGCCAGAGAGCGTCAAAAACAGCCGAAAAGGCCCGAGGACACTTCGGCTAGTTTCCTGCGCCCCCGTACCTCAGACCAAATGAGGTACTGCAGGCCTATTTTCGACTCTGCTCGGCTTCTGCTCCCCCCGTACCTCAGACCAAATTAGGTACTGCAGGCCAATGTTCGGCTTTTCTCGGCTTATGCGCCCCCGTGCCTCAGGCCAAATGAGGTACTGCAGGCCTATTTTTGCCTCTGCTCGGCTTCTGCGCCCCCCATACCTCAGGCCAAATGAGGTACTGCACGACAATTTTCGCCTCGGCTCAGCATCTGCGCCCCCGTACCTCACGCCAAATTAGGTACTGCAGGCCTATTTTCGCCTCTGCTCAGCATCTGCGCCCCTGTACGCATTTAACCCTTCACTCGTCCCTAATGATAACCGCTTTCCAGGCAGTGTCATTAGTACAGTGACGGTCATAGGTGTGCGCAGCCTATTGCATTAGGGTATGCACCCCAAAGATCAAACATATTTGCATGTGTGTACATACAGTATATTGATGGTGTCAGCAGAGCCGTGGACGGTGTCAGTAGGGCAGTGTCAGTAGTTTTTATTTTAGGAGCCCCATTAGGGAGCTTTGGTTAAATATCAGAGGTCTATTTCTGTGCGTTACTGCACGTTTAACGCAGTATGTTTCTGTGCATTAGTGCATGTTTAACGCAGTATATTTTAATGCATTACTGCATGTTTAACGCAGTATATTTCTGTGTGTTATGTGCCATTTAATGCTGTATTTTTCTGTGCGTTAGTGCATGTTTGACACAGAATAGTTTGGTGCAATCTGCACCACAACAAATGTCAGAAAAAGGTTGAGTGTTTAAGTGGTTAAACTTTCCTAATTTACATACAGAAGTCTATTCCATTGATGTAAAAGACAAATTGCTACAATGTTTAGACTTAACGTTCCACTGATAAAGAATGTTGTAAAACTTGGCAGACTGCCCGGACTTTTGAGGGCTGAGAGCAGAGAGAATTCTCTGCATACAAAAGATCGGGAAATACTTTGTCAAGATCGCAACGAAAAAAAATAAAAATCACGATACACACATACATACTATACTGCACGTTTAATGCAGCATATTTCTGTGCATTAGTGCACGCTTAACGCAGTATATTTTAGTGCATTACTGCATGTTTAACGCAGTATATTTCTGTGTGTTACGTGCCATTTAATGCTGCATTTTTCTGTGCGTTAGTGCATGTTTGACACAGTATAGTTCGGTGCAATCTGCACCACACAGGGCGATTAGGGTGTGCCTAGGCACACCTGGCACACCCTGTGCGCACGCCTATGGTGACGGTGCTTTTTTTTTAGCACTGATCACTGTATTAAGTGTCACTGGTCTCCAAAAATATTGTCCGCTGCAGTGTCGCAGTCCCGCTATGAAGTTGCTAATTGCTGCCATTACTAGTAAAAAAAAATAAAAAAAAATTCCATAGTTTGTAGACGCTGTGACTTTTGTGCAAAGCAATCGATATACACTTATTGGGATTTTTTTTACCAAACATTTGTAGCAGAATACATATTGGCCTAAACCAGGGGTCTCCAAACTTTCTTAGGCCAGTTCACTGTCCTTCAGACTTTAGGGGGGCCGGACTGTGCCCAGTGGGGGAAAACAATGCCCCATATTTGGTATTAGGGGGAGAAACAGTTGGCGTCAGTGGGAGGAATAGTGCCCCATTGTTGGTGACAGTGGGAAGACTTATGGCCCCATTGTTGTTGACAGTGGGAGGACTTATGACCCCATTGTTGGTGACAGTGGGAGGATCTAGGCCCCATTGTTGGTGACAGTGGGAGGATTTTTGGCCCCATTGTTGGTGACAGTCAGGGCCGGACTTACCATTGGGCTTGACCAGACAGCAAAAAAAAATGCCCAGGGGCCCCCACCACCCTAAGTCCTGGCCCTGGTGACAGTGGTAGGTTTTATGGCCCCATTGTTGGCGACAGTGGAAGGATTTATGACCCCATTGTTGGTGACAGTGGGATGATTTATGACCCCATTGTTGATGAGTGGGAGGTTTTTTATGGCCCCATTGTTGGTGACAGTGGGAGATTTTATGGCCCCATTGTTGGTGACAGTGGGAGGATTTATGACCCCATTGTTGGTGACAGTGGGAGGATCTAGGCCCCATTGTTGGTGACAGTGGGAGGATTTATGCCCCATTGTTGGCGTCAGTGGAAAGAGCCTCAAGGGCCGGATGCAGGCAAGCAAAGGGCCGCATCTGGCCCCAGGGCCGCAGTTTGGAGACCCCTGGCTTAAACTGATGAAGAAATTCGATTTTTTACATTTTTTTTTTATTTTATCTGTGTTTTTTTTTTCGTGGAAAGCAAAACATTTTTTTTTTTTATAAATTGTTGGTCTTTTCTTGTTTATAACGCAAAAAAAATTAAAACCGCAGAGGTGATCAAATACCACCAAAAAAAATCTCTATTTGTGGGGAAAGTATAAAGAAAGGAGTATAAAGTCGCAGGACCGCGCAATTTTCAGTTAAAATAACACAGTGCCGTATTGCAAAAAATTGCCTGGTCAGTAAGGGGGGGGGGGGGGAGCATGTGATTCTTCAGGGCTGAAGTGGTTAATGGAGGAGGAGGGCCTAAATATTGTGCGAATCTCCGATCCAGAAAAATCAAGCAGCCAGTGAAGTCACTACTCCAGAACCAAATTACCGTATTTATCGATATATACCGCGCGCCGGCGTATAGCGCACACCCCAAGCTGAGGAGGGAAGTTTAGGGAAAAACTTACATTTTGGATGTGTTGCCCGGCGTCCATCGGCGGCCTTGTTCGGCGCCCTTCTGCGGCCTTGCGCGGGTCCGTCCAGCCTTGCGCGGGGTCCGTCTGCTGTCTTGCCCGGCGGCCTTGTCCGGCGTCCATCGGCGGCCTTGCGCGGGATCCGTCGAGCCTTTTGGATGTCCGTCTGTGGCGGGGTCCGTTGAGAGGTTGCAGCGGCGTGTGTTCGAATTTGGCGCGCTTTGCAGAGCCGGATATCCTGCGCACTCTGCTTCTCTCGCGTGGCTGCGGGAGGAGCCGAGTGCGCAGTACACTCAGCTCGGCCAATGTCGGAGACAGCGGGGTATTGGCGTATATATAGCGCACCCACAATTTTCCCCTGATTTTAAGAGGGAAAAAGTGCGCGGTATACGCCGATAAATACGGTAATTTTCTGTTTTATAAGAAAGTATCATAAGCCACAGCAGCCAGACGATTAGCATTTCCCAAGCTTCCTAAACATTCCACCTAATGGGTTCCTTTAAGCGGCTTTTCCCGTTACACATTTAATATAAAGAGGGGGGGATGGGAAGAGGGGCGTGGAGGCTGCAGGTAGAACTGTTCAGCGATCGTTCGGGAAGTCGGGTCGGCTAGATATCTCGAAACGGTAATTATTCTTGGAAATGTTAATCTTTTAATTAGCTCCTGGAGGAGTAAATGGCATTCGACGGCAGAGACTCTTTCCCAATGTTTATAGAGAGTCTAGATATTTCCTACATTTATCTGTCGAGATATGACACTTCTAATTGATAGTCTCTCCTCGTTCCGTCAGTCTCACCGGCGGAGAGACAATGCGCTATTTCGGCTGCTGCAAGAGCGCGGCGCTCTCCGTCTGTTTCCCATTTTCGGTGACAGATCTTGCATATCACCAACTGTTTCCAATTAAAGAGATACATTTTAACATTCTAGGCTCTTAATGGGGATCAGTGGCATTGGGAGCCCAACAAAAATGTTGGTAAAATTGGGAGAATTTGGGTAAAACTACGGCATTGCATTGGAGCCCATTGGGGAAAGTAAAATTAAAGAGACTCATCGATATGCCGCAGCACAAGTCTGAACTGCATAGTGGAAGGGTTCCTTGTGGGGATTTACATCACTACCTGGTTATGCCGACTCTTCCATTGTGTCCATTAGCGGTGGGGCTCTTGACGTCTTAATTGATGGTGTTATAATGTGGCAGATCTTACATATATAGTTACATAGTAGGTGAGGTTGAAAAAAGACTCAAGTCCAACCAGGGATGGACTGGCCATTGGGACTACAGGGAGTTTCCCGGTGGGCCGATGGCTCAGTGGGCTGGCTTCAGTGACAGCGGACTGACGCCCCCCCTCTGCCTCTCCCTCCCCGCAGCATTCACCTGGGGGGAACAGAGAAGCAGGGGGAGGACCAGAGGAGCAGGGGGAGGACCAGAGGAGCAGGGACGACGACAGAAAAGCAGGGGGGACGACAGAGGAGCAGGGGGGACGACAGAGGAGCAGGGGGGACGGGACAGACAGCTGACTCAACAGCTATGGCCTGGGAGTTTCTCACTTCTGCCTAATCTTGTCCCATAAGGGGGGCACGGAACTGGTTCTTTGCCCCCGGGTTAAATAATGTCTAGCTTCCCCACTGGTACTGCCTATAAGAGGACCAGTACCAGCCGTTCTACTGTAATGAAAGTAGAATGGCTAGTGGCTAGTGAAGGGGGAGAGGGGGCTTGGGTGGCTGGGGGGGGGGGGTGTTGCCCGGCTGCCATGGGAGAGACCTGTCAAAGTGGGCCAATCTGGATGAAGTCCAGGGCCAAATTTCTGTCCCAGTCCAGCCCTGAGTCCAACCAATGACCAACTGTTTCCAATTAAAGTGATACAGTCTAATGTTTTATACCAGGGATATGCAATTAGCGGACCTCCAGCTGTTGCTGAACTACAAGTCCCATGAGGCATAGCAAGACTCTGACAGCCACAAGCATGACACCCAGAGGCAGAGGCATGATGGAACTTGTAGTTTTGCAACAGCTGGAGGTCCGCTAATTGCATATCCCTGTTCTATACCAAGGGTCTCGAACTAACGACCCTCTAGCTGTTGCAAAACATGGGACTTGTAGTTATGCAACAGCTGGAGGGCCACCAGTTTGAGATCTCTGTTCTATACTATTAATAGGGATGGGAAGAATTGGGAGTTTTCCCCTAAACCCAAATTTTGGTAAAATTGGGAACATTAGAGAAAAAATTTGCGCTGGAGTCAATTGGGGAAAGTGAAATTAACTCCAGCCAGTGAACCCCCCCCAGCGAAAGATCTTACATATCACCAACTGTTTCCAATTAAAGAGATACATTTTAACATTCTAGGCTCTTAACGGGGATGAGTGGGATTGGGAGCCCCAAAAAAATTAGAGTAAAATTGGGAACATTTTGGCAAAACTATGGCATTGCATTGGAGTCCATTGGGGGAAGTAAAATTAAAGGGCAAGTGACTCCTCGATATGCCGCACCACAAGTCTGAACTGTATAGGGGTTTACGTCACTACCTGGTTATGCCGACTTTTCCATTGTGTAAATTAGCGGCGGGGCTCCTGACGTCTTAAATGAAGGTGTGATAATGTGGCAGATCTTACATATATAGTTACATAATAGGTGAGGTTGAAAAAAAGATACAAGTCCAACCTATGACCAACTGTTTCCAATTAAAGTGATACAGTCCAACGTTCTATACCGTTAATAGGGATGGGCAGAATTAGTTTTCCCCAAACCAAAATTTTGGTAAAATTGGGAGCATTAAGGCAAAATTTTGCAATGGCATTGGAGTCGATTGGGAAAAGTGAAATTGACTTGAGCCAGTGAAACCCCCCCCAGCGAAACCAAAATTTTGGTAAAATTGGTAACATTAGGGCAAAATTTTGCAATGGCATTGGAGTCAATTGGGGAAAGTGAAATTTACTCCAGCTAGTGACCTCCTCCCCCAGCGAAATATCTTACATATCACCAACTGTTTCCAATTAAAAAGATACAGTTTACCATTCTAGGAACTTAACAGGGATGAGTGGAATTGAGAGCCCCCCAAAAAAATGGGCAAAATTGGGAACATCTTGGTAAAACTATGGCATTGCATTGGAGTCCACTGGGGAAAGTAAAATTAAAGGGCAAGTGACTCCTCGATATGCCGCACCACAAGTCTGAACTGTATAGTGGAAGGGTTGCTTCCGGGGGTTTACGTCACTACCTGGTTATGCCGACTTTTCCATTGTGTCCATTAGCGGTGGGGCTCCTGACGTCTTAAATGACGGTGTTATAATGTGGCAGATCTTATCTATATAGTTACATAGTAGGTGAGGTAGAAAAAAGACACAAGTCCATCAAGTCCAACCTATGACCAACTGTTTCCAAGTGATACAGTCCAACGTTCTATCCTGTTAATAGGGATGAGCAGAATTGGGAGTTTTCCCTAAACCAAAATTTTGGTAAAATTGGGAGCATTAAAGCAACATTTTGCAATGGCATTGGAGTCAATTGGGGAAAGTGAAATTAACTTGAGCCAGTGAAAATTGGAAACATTTTGGCAAAATTTGGTCATGGCACAGGAGTCAATTGGGGAAAGTAACGTCAACTACAGTGACTCTCCCACCTAAAATATACCAGCCGTGTTCATTACAGGGCACCTTACAATGGCGGTGTGATAATGATGAGGAGTCAACCAAACAAATCTGTGGCAGGCCAATGCTGCACTAGTCTTCAGTGGAGGAGGTGTCACAGAGGGTCACTCCGTAAGTGTTAGGAGCTGGGAACTCAGCACAAGGATGGTGTGAACCATAGATGATAGGCACAGCAGGTGTACAGACCCGGGAACTCAGCACAGGGATGGTGGGAACCCCTCATAATGGGCACAGCGGGTGTACAGACCCGGGAACTCAGCACAGGGATGGTGGGAACCCCTCATAACGGGCACAGCAGGTGAACAGACCGAAGAACTCAGCACAGGGATGGTGGGAACCCCTCATAACGGGCACAGCAGGTGTACAGACCCGGGAACTCGGCACAGGGATGATGGGAACCCCTCATAATGGGGCACAGCGGGTGTACAGACCCGGGAACTCAGCCCAGGGATGGTGGGAACCCCTCATAATGGGCACAGCAGGTGTACAGACCCGGGAACACAGCACAGGGATGATGGGAACCCCTCATAATGGGCACAGCCCATGTATCTGAATATATAGACACATTCACACGCTATTCTTTAATGCACTGAGCTGAATGAGAGGTAAACTCAGCGGCTCGGTCTTCCTCCTCCATCAGTCACTGTCACGCTGAGTAATAGGGCTCTCTCAGGTCTAATGATGAAATAACTATACCCCATTCAGGTTATGGCAGACTTACATATTGGCTACAGACGCTAATAGATGCGCCAACACTAAAGGGATCGGAGCCAGAACTGGAGGATAATGTGCGTTTCGCTCTATAATATCTCCCAGTCCGCTCTGAATGCTCAGCAATTGTCTCTGATCTTCCATCTCCTACACGCTCACCGGCCGGAGCCCATCGTTCTGCCATCTAGATTACGGTTTTCTCAAAT
>NC_053497.1:178481738-178591738 GCF_905171775.1 Rana temporaria | reverse complement strand
GGGGCGTGTTTCATTTAAATGAAGCGCGTCCCCGCGCCGAACGAACTGCGCATGCCCCGTCCGTCAAAACTCCCAGGGTGCATTGCTCCAAATGACGTCGCAAGGGCGTCATTGGTTTTGACGTGAACGTAAATGGCGTCCAGCCCCATTCACGGACGACTTACGCAAACAAAATAAAAATTAAAAAATTCAACGCGGGAACGACGGTCATACTTAACATTGCGTATGCCACCAGATAGCAGCTTTAACTATACGCCGGAAAAAGCCGAACGGAAACGACGTAAAAGAATGCGACGGCCGCTCGTACGTTCGTGGATCGTCGGAAATAGCCAATTTGCATACTCGACGCGGATTACAACGGGAACGCCACCCAGCGGACGCCGAAGAATTGCATCTAAGATCCGAAGGCGTACGAAGACGTACGCCTGTCGGATCTAACCCAGATGCCGTCGTATCTTGTTTTGAGGATTCAAAACAAAGAAACAACGCTGGAAATTTGAAAGTACGCCGGCGTATCAGTAGATACGCCGGCGTACTTTCTTTGTGAATCTGCCCCTGTTACTTTGCATCTTTTTTAGCTGCTGTTTGAACAATGTCTATAAACAATGTTCCTTTGTATCTCTACATCTTGTCTGATCAATGTTTATAAACAATGTTACTTTGCATCTCTCCATCTCCAGCCGAAACAACTGTCTCTGGAAACTGGTGCACATTTTCCCTTGATAACAGTTTCCATGGGGCGGCTGTCTCGGCTCCCGTTTTCCCTGTTGGCTGAGAATTGGCTACCCCCCCCCCTTTTCTCTTCTCCCCCCCCCCCCCTTTTCTCTTCTCCTATGGGAAAGTACTGACAGTTACAAAGAAGGTACAAGATGAAGAAAAAGGACCTGCAGAGGTTGTTGGGGTCAAGTTGGCTGATGGTTGAAATGTTTTGTCGGCGGCGTGCTTTATAACAGAACAATGAGTCACTGTCACTGTCAGATGTACGCAGCGCTCTCTTTATTTATATTTGTCTGTCTGTTATTTTGCAGCCAGAAAGTCTCCTCTCTCCGAGGATTACGAGAGGGTTGGGGCGACCTAATGCACTATTCAAGTCGGTTCTGTGCTTCGAGTTTGGTGTGAATACGAAGCGCTTTTCATTTATAAATGTCCCGTTTTTGCTATTGTACAAGGTAAATCCATAGAGCCATCCTCGTCACATAAGCACAGCATAAGCCCGGTCTATAAATGCCGACATTTTCATCATGGCTTCCTTATCTATGGAATGCTCTCCAAAGAGCACCGGACAACTATTTTCCAGCATTCCATAGATACAGCTTTGTCTACGGTCCCCTAAGGCACAATCGGTACGTTGTTCACTGGCTATGTCAGGAGCCCATGTGGACATAATGAAACAAGATCGATAATCTTAACCGCTTAGGGACCGCCGCACGACTAAATACGTCACATGGGCGTACAGGTACGTCCCCCTTTAACCATTCTGCCGACGTATATCGGCCTTAAGCGGTTAAGAAGCCTAGCCATGGGTCGCGAGCGCCTGCGGGACCCAATCGCCGGCGGTGTCCCACGATCGGGTCACAGAGCTGAAGAACAGGGAGAGATGAGTGTAAACAAACCTCTCCCCGTGCTTCCTAGTGAGCCTGCCACTGATCGTCTGTTCCCTGTGATCAGTGACGTCACACTCCCCCCCTACAGTAAGAAACACACATTAGGGAACACATAACCCCTTTAGCGCCCCCTACAGGTTAACCCCTTCACTGCCAGTCACATTTACACAGTCAACAATATTTTAAGATCATTCCAACCTTGTGGTAACCGTTTAGTGAAGGTCCTTTGCTGTTCCAGCATGACTGTGCCCCTCGGTACAAAGCCAGCTCCATAAGGAACCGTGGGTGATCTCAAGTGTCCAACACAGAGCCCTGACAACCCTACTGAACTCCTTCGGAATTAACTGGAACCCCGATAATGTTAGATTAGAAGACATGGCTCACCAGTACCTAATCTCACACATTTCCTTTTGGCTGATTGAATGCAAATTCCTACAGACATACTCCAAAATTCTGTGAGAAACCATCCCAGAAGAGTGGAGCCAACTCCATTGACCAGTATGGTGTGGAGGAGCTCAGGTGTCCTGCACAGAGACCTGACCTCAACCCTACTGAACACTTTGGGGATGGATTGGAATGATGAATATTAGCCAGGTTTTCTCATCAAACATCAGTACCTGACCTCACAAACGGGCCCAAATTCCCACATACACCCTCTAAAATTTAGTAGAAACCCTTCCAAAACAGGTGGAGACTGTTAGACACAAAAACAAAAAAAGCCAAAATCAGTACCTGAACTTCCAATGGAACTCGCAGAATCCCTGCCAGGACTTCCAATGGAACTCGCAGAATCCCTGCCAGGACTTCCAATGGAACTCGCAGAATCCCTGCCAGGACTTCCAATGGAACTCGCAGAATCCCTGCCAGGACTTCCAATGGAACTCGCAGAATCCCTGCCAGGACTTCCAATGGAACTCGCAGAATCCCTGCCAGGACTTCCAGGGGAACTCGCAGAATCCCTGCCAGGACTTCCAATGGAACTTGCAAAATACCTGCCAGAGTTCCCAGTAATGACACTTAATGTGTCCTTCAATGGAAGGCTATTTCAGCACCAGCCTTGAAGTAACTGGTGCTGTGTCTTATTGCCATGTACCCCTTTGCATTAGCTGCAATACTTGCCTGTGAGATTGCCTGACCGTTGCTGACCTGGATTGACCTGACTACTCTCTTGCTTGCTGTCTGCCTTATACCTGGCTGCACTCTTGCTTGCTCCCTGAATGACCTTTGCTTGGACCTGGCTGCATGCTTGCTTGCTCCTTGCCCAAACTGCTTCTTGGACCTGGCTGCACCCTTGCTTGCTCCCTGCCTTTGCCTCTGCTTGGACCTGGCTGCACCCTTGCTTGCTCCCTGCCTTTGCCTCTGCTTGGACCTGGCTGCACCCTTGCTTGCTCCCTGCCCATGGCTCTGCTTGGACATGGCTGCACCCTTGCTTGCTCCCTGCCCATGCCTCTGCTTGGACATGGCCGCACCCTTGCTTGCTTCCTGTTTTGCCTCTGCTTGGACATGGCTGCACCCTTGCTTGCTCCCTGCTCATGCCTCTGCTTGGACCTGGCTGCACCCTTGCTTGCTCCCTGCCCATGCCTCTGCTTGGACCTAGCTGCACCCTTGCTTGCTTCCTGTTTTGCCTCTGCTTGGACATGGCTGCACCCTTGCTTGCTTCCTGTTTTGCCTCTGCTTGGACCTGGCTGCACCCTTGCTTGCTCCCTGCCCATGCCTCTGCTTGGACCTGGCTGCACCCTTGCTTGCTCCCTGCCCATGCCTCTGCTTGGACCTGGCTGCACCCTTGCTTGCTCCCTGCCCATGCCTCTGCTTGGACCTGGCTGCACCCTTGCTTGCTCCCTGCCCATGCCTCTGCTTGGACCTAGCTGCACCCTTGCTTGCTCCCTGTTTTGCCTCTGCTTGGACATGGCTACACTCTTGCTTGCTCCCTGCCTAGACCTTTGCTTGGACCTGACTACTTTCTCACCTGCTGCCTGCCTCGACAGGGCTGTCTTTATGCATGGACACTGCCCAGGTGCCCCCGGGTGCTTGGGGGCCCCACCATTGTCTTGCAGTACATCATACTTGCCAAGTGTCCTGGATTTGCTGTGCCAGTCACACTATTTACTAAGCTGTCCCAGGATGGCCATGTACCAGTATTGTGCCCTCCTGACCTCCCTGTACTATGCCCTTCGGCCTCCACCCCTGTACTGTGCTCTTTGTTGATTTGTGTTGATTAGTCTTTGACTTACGGAAGGCTTTTTATATTGTTTAAAAAACATTTTGTTTGAAAGTACTTAATAAATATGTGTTTAATGCAATCAACTATTTATACTTGAATTCTTGGGAGTAGGTGCGTAAATTGGGGCAGGCTGGTAGGGGCCCAGTGCATTACTTTGCCAAGGGGTCCGTGATGCAATTAAGACGGCCCTGTGCCTCAACCCGTGGTTGGAACTGACTACTCTCTCGTCTGCAGCCCTGAAAACAGCCTCAATGCCATAGCCTCTCAATTGAGTTAAGAGGTATCTTAATATAGCGCGGTCTTACCCCGAAGGGTCCCGACACGCATCGTAGAGGACCTAGGAACCAAAAGCAGCACATAGCGGCAGAAAGGGTGAAAAAGAGAGGCTACGCAGGGAAGGCTTGCGTAAAAAAAAGCCAAGTCTTCAGTAACCCGCGGAAAACTGGGATAGTAGGGGCCTCCTCCATAATACTGCACCCTGGTGGGAGAAGGCCAGACCACCACGCCGGATCTTCTTGGGCAACGAGATGTAGAGGAGATGTCTGCCGGTAGATCTGAGTGATCTGACAAGAGTTTGTTTATGAAAACGAGAGCAGAGATAGCATGGGGCAACGACATTGAGGGGCAATGGGGCTTGGGGCCAGGGATGGACTGGCCATTGGGACTACAGGGAGTTTCCCGGGGGGGGCCATGGCTCAGTGGGCCGGCTTCAGTGACAGCGGACTGCCGCCCCCCTCTGCTCCTCTGTCTCTCCCTTCCCACCGCGCTCACCTCCTCTGCCTCCCCGCAGCATTCACCTGGGGGGAACAGAGAAGCAGGGGGAGGACCAGAGGAGCAGGGGGAGGACCAGAGGAGCAGGGGGAGGACCTGAGGAGCAGGGGGGACGACAGAGGAGCAGGGGGGACGACAGAGGAGCAGGGGGGACGACAGAGGAGCAGGGGGGAGGGGACAGACAGCTGACTCAACAGCTATGGCCTGGGAGTTTCTCACTTCTGCCTAATCTTGTCCCATAAGGGGGGCACGGAACTGGTTCTTTGCCCCCATTGGTTAAATAATGTCTAGCTTCCCCACTGGTACTGCCTATAAGAGGACCAGTACCAGCCGTTCTACTGTAATAAAAGTAGAATGGCTAGTGGCTAGTGAAGGGGGAGAGGGGGCTTGGGTGGCTGGGGGTGTGTGGGAGTTGCCTGGCTGCTATGGGAGAGACCTGTCAAAGTGGGCCAGCCTGGATGAAGTCCAGGGCCAAATTTCTGCCCCAGTCCAGCCCTGCTTGAGGCAACGACATTGAGGGGCAAATCTTGAGGGCCGCAACCTCCTGGCAGTTCATATAGGTTGATGTTCAGGTGTTCAGATCAATAGATATCAGTAGACTGAAATAACGAATGACAAATTTGCCATTATGGGTTGCTGCCTGCTCTTCTCTAGTCTTGCAACAACATAAGGGGTTAAACATACAATTATTCAGCTTCATACAGAATAGCAAAGAATATATATATTTGTTGAAGTGAACACATTCAGTAGGTTGAACAATGGATGCAAAATTTCAGTATTTGTACAGGTTTCTAATGCTATAGCCGATCTCCTGTGGGCCCTTATATTATTTCCTTGAAATTTTATCAGAAATCTGCTTATTTTCCCGCTGGTTACGCAGCGGTCACCACACACGCACGTCACGTGCAGAGATGTGACAGTGGCAAGATGCAGGCCTCAGCTGCAGGGGGGTTAATGCATGCAACATTGTATCATTGGATGGCAACAAAATGTAACATTAGAGCCGGGAGACAACGGCTGCAGAGGGTGCGAGCCGTGCCTGGGGATGTGCGCCGCGTCCTGACAGCTCAGCCATTGTTCTTACCTTGATGACGGAAGCGCCCACTCTAGACAGAGGACTGTGCATTTGTGCAGCTGCGGCCATATTCGCTATAGTATTAAGGTGATTCATCTGATTCATCGCCATGGCAACGGATGCAGGAGGTAGACTGACGGGCAGCAGGGGGTGGGGCATCATCATGAAGGGTAATTCCAATCCTAAAAACGTCACACAAAAAAAAAAATCAGGTATTAATAAAGGAAGCAGACTGACTCCACATCCGTTTCCTGTCCTATGATCTCAACAAAACCTAATAAAAAAAGACCTCCTATGTCTATACCAAAGAACTGCATTTATTGGCTGATTTCAATAGACGATTGCAGCGTGTGGTTCGCAATTTTTGATCAGATGCGATCGGAACCTTTGTTTTTTTATAGTGATCGGATAGGATGGAAAATATCTTGTTTTGTCCAGCTGGTGTGAAATGTGCGCAGTGTGCTCCTCCTTAGATTTTAACGCGCAAGTGAAAGTCATGGTTTGTTGGTAGTGAGAGTCATCAGTGATCTTTTTATTTTTTATTCCCCCGTTTAATAAAGAAAATGGAGGAGGGAGAGAGAGAGGGAGAGAGAGAGAGGGTGGGGGGGGGAGAGAGAGGGAATAGAGAAAGAAAGAGAGAGACCAAGAGAGAGGTGGAAACACTAATGGAAAAGAGAAAGAGGGAAAGAAGGAAAAGGAGAGAGCGAGAAAGAAAAGAGATAGAGAAAGGAAAGAGGGGAGAGAGAGAGAGAGATAAATACAGCAGGGAAGGAATAGGGAAAGAGAGTGAGAGAGGGAAAGAAACAAATGGAGGAAATACAAACGAGAGAGAGAGAGAGAGAGAGAGAGAGAGAGAGAAAAATAAAAGCGAGGGAGAGAGAGGAAGATGGGAGAGAGAGAAAGAAAGTGAAAGCGAGAGAGGGAGAGAGAGAGAAAGATGGGAGAGAGGGGGAGAGAGAGAAAGCGAGAGCGAGAGAGAGGAAGATGGGAGAAAGAGGGGGGGAGAGAGAAAGGGATGGGGAAGAGAGAGAGAGAGGGGGAGAGAGAGACCAAGAGACAGGTGGAAGAGCTAAAGGAAAAGGGAAAGAAAGTAAAGGAGAAAGAGAAAGAAAAGAGATAGTGAAAGGAAAGAGAGGGGGGAGAGATAGGGAGGGGAGATAAAGAGCATGAAAGGGATAGGGAAAGAGAGAGGAGGGAAGAAACAAAGATAAAATAGAAAAGAGAGAGGGGAGCGAGAAAGCGAGAGAGGGATGGGGGGAGAGAGGGATAGGGAGAGAAAGGGATGGGGAAGAGAGAGAGAGAGAGGGAGAGACCAAGAGAGAGGCGTAGGAGCTAAAAGGAAGAGGGAAAGAAAGAGAACAGAAAAGGGATAAAAAAAGAGAGAGAGGGAAAGAAACAAAGGGAGTACATACAAAAGAAAAATAGAGAGGGGAAGAGAGGGAGTGAGAGAGGGGGGATAAAGAGAAGGAACGAGAGAGGAGGAAAGGGAGAGAGAAAAAGAAACAACAAAAAGCAGAAAAGTGAGAAGGGGGGTATAGAGAGTACAATAGAGGAAAAGAAAGAGAAAGTGAGGGGGTGAGAGGTGGAGAGAGTGTGTGAGTGAGAGAGAAAGAGAAGGAAAGAGAAAGAAAAGAGAGAGAGAGAAAGACTGTGGGGGAAAGAGAGATAGAAAGATAGAAAGAAAAATAAGAAAGAAGGGGAGAGCTAGAGAAAGAGAGTGAAAGAGAAAAAAAAAGAAAGAAAAACAAGAAAGAGAAAGAAAAAAAAGATAGTGGAAAAGAGGAGACAGAAAGGAGGAGGCAGGGGGAGCGGAAGGAGAAAGTGGGACAGTTAAGCGTGAAAAAGACAACAGGGAAAAGGGACAACAGGGAGAAAAAGGGAAATAATAGCTAAAAGAGGAAGAGGGACAGAAAAGAAAAGGTTAGAGAAGAGAGAAGGGCATCAGAGAAATGATGAGGGACAGTAAAATGAGGAAAAGGGGACAGCAGAAAGGGAGAAGAGAAGTAGAGGGAGGAAAGGGGTCAGTAGAGATAGGTGGTAGAGTGATAGCAGAGAGAGACACAGAAAATAAAGAGAGAGAATGAGAGAGAGAGAGAGAGAGAGAGAACGAGAGGGAGAGGGAGAGGGATAGTAGAAAGAAATTGGGACAATAATGAGAAGAAGAGGGATAGCAGAGAGAGGCTGTACCTAAAAAGTAAAGCTGACCATCCATGGATCGAAGGAACAGGAACCGGCCGAATTTCAAACCATGTATGGCTGTTCCCATTAACATCAAGTCAATTTATTGATGATCTTATCAACAGTCCTGCTGGAAATGTTTTGCTCAGTCAGAGCATGCAGCCAATGTGCTGCAGTGATGATCAGTGTATTCTGATGGTGAGGGGGGGAGTCCTACTACCACCAGAATACAATGACACAACGGGAAGGATTCCGGCATCCATATTGAATGTGTGGAAGTGGAATTTTATTTGCTCTGCCGGCCCGCTGAACCATGTATGCCCAATAGAAAAAAGGAACCATGTATGCCCAACAGAAAAAAGGAACCATGTATGCCCAACAGAAAAAAGGAACCATGTATGCCCAATAGAAAAAAGGAACCATGTATGCCCAACAGAAAAAAGGAACCATGTATGCCCAACAGAAAAAAGGAACCATGTATGCCCAATAGAAAAAAGGAACCATGTATGCCCAGCTTCAGAACAACAGAAAAAAATGGACAAGTAGAAAGAGGAAGAGGGACAGCAGGAGAAAGAGTGACAGGAGAAGCAGAAACAGGAAGGGGGACAGAAGAAGCAAAAAGAGGAAGGGGAGGGAAAGAGGGGGAGGGAAAGAGGAAGAGGGATAGGAGGAAGAGGGATAGGAGGAAGAGGGATAGGAAAACAAAGAGGGACGGGAGGAAAAGAGACAGGAGAAATGACAAGCGACAAGAGATAGAGGAAGAGGGCTGGGAGAAAGAGAAATGGGGTCAGGAGAAAATTGCAGAGATTCCAGAATGAAGAATAGGGACAAGTAAAGAGGGGGAGAGGGACAGGAAAAAGAGGAAGAGTGACAAAAGAAGGAGCAAGAGGGACAAGAGGAGGAAGAGGGACAGAAGAAGCAAGAGGAAAAGAGGCAAGGAGAGTGAGGGACAGAAGAGAGGAAGAGCGAAAAGATAAAGGGCGAGAAGAGAGGAAGAGCAGCAAAAGGAAGAGCGGCAGGAGAAAAAAGGAAGAGAGACAAGATCAAGGGGCAGAAGAGTGGAAGAGCAGCAAAAGGAAGAGAGGCAGGAGGAAAAGGAAAGCAACAGGAGAAAGTTGAAGAGCAAAAGGGGAAAAAAGGAAGAGGTACAGGAGAAAGAGGGACAAGTAGAGAGAGGGAGAGGGACAGGAAAAACAGGAAGAGTGACAAGAGAAGCATAAAGAGGAAGAGGGGCAAGTAGAGTGGGGAAGAAGAATAGGAGGAAGAGGGACAAGTAGAGAGAGGGACAGGAAAAAGAGGAAGAGTGACAAGTAGAGAGAGGGACATGAAAAAGGGGAAGAGTGACAAGTAAAGAGAGGGACAGGAAAAAGAGGAAGAGGGACAAGTAGAGAGAGGGACAAGAGAAAGAGGGACAAGTAGAGAGAGGGACAAGAAAAAGAGGAAGAGTGACAAGGGAAGCAAAAGAGGAAGAGATTGGGGGAGAAGAATAGGAGAAAGAGGAAGAGGGACAAGTAGAGAGAAGGACAGGAAAAAGAGGAAGCGTAACAAGTAGAGAGAGGGAAAGAAAAAAGAGGAAGAGTGACATGTAGAGAGAGGGACAGGAAAAAGAGGAAGAGTGACAAGTAGAGAGAGGGACAAGAGAAAGAGGGACAAGTAGAGAGAGAGAGAAAAAAAGAGGGACAGGTAAGAGAGAGGGATAGGAAAAAGAGGAAGAGTGACAAGGGAAGCAGGAAAAGGGGCAAGTAGAGTGGGGGAGAAGAATAGGAGAAAGAGGAAGAGGGACAAGTAGAGAGGGACATGAAAAAGAGGAAGAGTGACAAGGGAAGCAGAAAGAGGAAGAGGGGAAAGTAGAGTGGGGGAGAAGAATAGGAGAAAGAGGAAGAGGGACAAGTAGAGAGAGGGACAGGAAAAAAGGAAGCGTGACAAGTAGAGAGAGGGACAGGAAAAAGAGGAAGAGTGACAAGCAAAAAGAGGAAGAGGAAAAAGTAGAGTGGGGGAGAAGAATAGCAAAAAGAGGAAGAGGGATGGGACAAGTATAGAGAGAAAGAGGTACAGGAAAGAGGAAGAGTGACAAGAAAAGCAGAAAGAAGAAGAGGGGAAAGTAGAGTGGGGGGGGGAAAGAATAGGAGAAAGAGGAAGAGGGACAGGACAAGTATAGAGAGAAAGAGGTACAGGAAAGAGGAAGAGTGACAAGAAAAGCAGAAAGAAGAAGAGGGGAAAGTAGAGTGGGGGGGGGAAAGAATAGGAGAAAGAGGAAGAGGGACAGGACAAGTATAGAGAGAAAGAGGTACAGGAAAGAGGAAGAGTGACAAGAAAAGGAGAAAGAGGAAGAGGGGCAAGTAGAGTGGGGGAAAAGAATAGCAGAAAGATGAAAAGCGACAAGTAGAGAGAGGGACAATAGAGAGAGAAAGAGGGATAGGAGGAATAGGGACAATAAAGAAAGGAAGGAGGGATGAAGAGGGCAACAGAAAAAGCGACAGTAGAGAAAAAATGTTTTAGATGGAGAGAGACCACTGCAATAAAACATTACATTAGATGACCCATAGACTTACACTGAGAAAGAAGAACAATAAAGCCGTCACTCCGCAGCACAGGTATTCAAACCACAAACTCACATTTCCACCTAGCTGACCTCTCTCTCTGGCATACCAAAAAAAAACAAAACACTTGAGTTTCTATTTAAAAATGTAAATGCGCCATACATATGGTTTGACGTAACCCGTGAGAAGGACCCGATTATCATAAATTTGCTCGTAAATCAGATTTGCAGGAAGCGAAGATTGTAACAATTCATCACTTACAAAATGTTACAATAATACACAATTACATCTCAGCTGAGACTGTAACTGACCGAACATCTGAACCCATAAAATAAAAGTGGGATGCGGGGGGGGGGGGGGAGGGGGGATCGGGGGTGCCCGGCCGCTCATTACATCTAAAAACTTTTCGACTAAAAAAAAAATGTTGACCTGCCATTGAGCCGAGTGCATAAAATTTGGACAGAAATATTATTTTACATGGAAAAGTGATCAGTCACAGCCCTGACTTCTCATCTATTCTAATTACCCAGGGATAAATTCCGCATATATCTGGAATATATACGGCCTCGTTGCATACTTCACATCATTTAATTCTGGGCTAAAATTAATTTTGGACGACATTTCTGATTTTATGTCCGCGCCATAAATTAATGAATTAATCATAGACTTCTTGTTTTATGATCTACTTCCCACTATAATTTTACAATGAATTATACAACAATCTAGCCCGATATTAAATATGATTCTGGGACAATTACATGCTATTTTTTTTTTTTCCTTCGATTCCTTCAGGTTCACAACTACGCGCGAGGTTCTTGGGCATAGGGCAGGATAATTAAAAATGTAAGCAAAAAAAACAATACCTAATAATTAATATGCCAATCTTATTGTGCCCTTGTTTGTCCGTTTTGGTCTTGGAGATGAAGTTTGAAAGGCAATGTCATAAAATCTTTAGCTATATTAAAACGTGCTTATTAAAAAAAAAAACGTAATGGTTTAGCATCAGTTTTAGGCGTTTATGTTTTTAATTTATACGTTTTGAACTTATATTTGATTATTTTTTAATTTTATCTTTATTTTACAAATAAACATTTTATTACCTATGCCCCATGACACCATTAGCATTACTTCCAAAATAATTCTGCAAGTGTGGTGATATTGTGTATTATAAACATTGTATCATTGTCGTGATATATTTTTGTATGGGTTTTATATTGCTTTGTAGAACTATTACCCTTGGTACCCCCAATGAAGATTGGAAAGTTTAATTGAAACGCGTTTGCGAGCCATTGGCAGAACCAAATTTACAGTTTTGGAAGAGTGAGTGACAAGAGGAAGAGTGACAAGGGAAGCAGAAAGAGGAAGAAGGAAAAGTAGAGTGGGGGAGAAGAATAGCAGAAAGAGGAAGAGGGACAGGACAAGTATAGAGAGAAAGAGGTACAGGAAAGAGGAAGAGTGACAAGGAAAGCAGAAAGAGGAAGAAGGGCAAGTACAGGGTGGGCCATTTATATGGATACACCAAAAGCAAAAGTTGGATTCAAAATGGCCAACTTCGAAATAAGGGGGGGGGGGGGGGGGGGGGCTTTCATCTCTGCCCACCAGTTAAGAAAGAGGCCCCTGCAACAGAAAATTCCTATATTCATAATTAACAAAGTACAATTATAAATGTAAGATTTCCTATTGGTAGGAGTTCTATGCTTAAATTGCCACAGCGGAAATATGGGACAAGTCTTCAATACGATATGGAGGAAAATAAATATTGGGTGGGAAAACTTGTTATAAATTTCTGTAGTTCTTACGATTGAATCCTACAGTTCTGAACAATTGAGATTCCCTTAATGACATGTTTTGGGTGACTGACTACTTTGTGCATGTAGGACAGCATTAGTAGCTGTAGGTTTGCATTAGAATGTTGTAGCAAAGTAATTATTAGGTCCTTTATAAATTGTTAAATTAAAAAAAGATGGTGAACTGCAGGTTAAAAGTATTCACATTCTACGTATCAATAAATTCCTTCAAAAGCTCTACAGGGACAGACCACAAAATAAATATGTCGTCAATGTACCTCAGCCACAAATCACTGTAGCGGAGGTATCGTGACAAAGCATCCGAAGAAAAAAAGCCAATGCTCCCACCCCCCAGGTGCAGGTTGGTGTATGAAGGGGCAGACTTGGTCCCCATTGCCACCCCCTGCACTTGGAGGTAGTGAGAGCTGTCAATGTCCTGGGGTATGGATATTTCTTTCTGCCATGTATTTATAGCTTTGATCTAATGGTTTTATATATATATATATAATCAGTTTAAGCTGTAAAATAAAGATAAAACTTTATATCTATACTATTTACCTATGTCATTTGGTGTATTCTGAATACTTACAAATCCCCATTCTTATGATCTTCCTGTTAGGGCAGTGGTTCTCAACCTGGGGGTCGGGACCCCCTCGGGGGTCGAATGATGATTTGCCAGAGGTCATCGAATTCAATTCACAGACACCCTTTCAATTCACGGAATAGCTCGGGGGCAGAGACTAGAGGTCAGCTGACTAGTGAGGAATGTGAAGTGGGAGGGCTGGAGGAGACCCTATATCCAGATTTCGGCACTGCTCCGAAATTTCGGGAATTCGGAAATTCTAAATTTCGGACATTCTAAAATTTCAGACATTTGAAAATTTCGGAAATTCAAAAATTCTAAATTTGGAAATTTGAAAATCCAAAATTCAAAAATTTGATAATAGAAAATTTGAAAAATTCAGAATTCGAAAAATTCCGAAATTTTTCATTTCTGAATTTTCTAATTTCTGAAAAAAGCTAAAAAATGAATGAAACTAAAATGAAAATGAACACATTTTTTGGCAGTGCACATGCCTACCACTCATCCCAACTCCCCTCACCCCCCCTACCAAGGAATAAGAGAAGGAATAAAAATAGAGAATACATGGAAGGGAGAGGAAAAGAGGGGGAGTAACAAAGGAAAAGGGGGAGAAAGAAAAAGGATAGAGAGAGATAAAGGGGAAAGGAAGGATAACAAAGAGAGAGAGAGAGAGAGTAAAATGTACCACAAGTGGCTTTAATACTGTGTGGAGTGGAAGGTACTACTTGTCTTGCCTTGGGTGCTGACAAGCCACGCTACAAAAATAATTTTACTGTTAGGGGTCCCGGCACTAGAAAGGTTGAGAACCACTGTGTTAGGGAGACATGGGGACTTTTCCTCTTTGACCCATGTAGGGAAATATACTAAAGGAACATTAGTAAATTAGGAGGGGGTCCAAAAGGACCTACGTGCAAGTATACAGGATGGGGAAATAAACGGAACCTGAACTACCCATTGTATTGTAAGAAGTTGGGAATTTTCTTCATGATCTAGGCGGAACTTATTGTGTGAACCAATTCACTTGCCCCTACTTATCAGCCTACAGTTATCACATAATGTGACTCTATATAATTTAATAGAGCTAAGCTCCTGTACTTGCCTCTTTCATCACTGACCAATGACGGAACACCCAACCCAATCCCCAGATTTCACCTTAATACATACTGTTAGCTAGCAGGTGATTTTGCTGGAGAGGACTCAACGGATGGGCTCCCCCCATGCCGGACTGTCCGGATAGTGTGACGTGTCCCAGTCCGTGTTGGGTACCACTGCTGGCAATTGGAGATTGCAGCTTCTCCTTATCCCACGAGGACTCGCTGCCACCTGATAAAAGAGGGAAATGGCAATGTTTACCAAACAGATGACAGTCTACCAAACCAACATTCTTCATCCTGTGGGCAACAGCACAATTTTGGTAAATGTTTGTCCATTAAAAAAAAAACATGTTCAATGGTTTTGTTCATCAAGGAAATATTTTGGTTCATGGGCCATTTGTTCCCTTTTAAAATGTATTTAACCACTTAAGACCCGGACCTAAAGGCAGCTAAAGGATCCGGACAGTTTTCGCGATTCGGCACTGCGTCGCTTTAACTGACAATTGCGCGGTCGTGCGACGTGGCTCCCAAACAAAATTGGCGTCCCTTTTTTCCCACAAATAGAGCTTTCTTTTGGTGGTATTTGATCACCTCTGCGGTTTTTATTTTTTGCGCTATAAACAAAAATAGAGCGACAATTCTGAAAAAAATTCAATCTTTTTTACTTTTTGCTATAATAAATATCCCCCAAAAATATATAAAAAAAAATGTCCTCAGTTTAGGCCGATACATATTCTTCTACCTATTTTTGGTAAAAAAAAAAATCGCAATAAGCGTTTATCGGTTGGTTTGCGCAAAATTTATAGCATTTACAAAATAGGGGATAGTTTTATTTCATTTTTATAAAAAAATAATTTTTTTAATACTAATGGCGGCGATCAGCGATTTTTTTCATGACTGCGACATTATGGCGGACACTTCGGACAATTTTGACACGTTTTTGGGACCATTGTCATTTTTCGCAGCAAAAAATGCATTAAAAATGCATTGTTTACTGTGAAAATGACAATTGCAGTTTGGGAGTTAATCACAAGGGGCGCTGAAGGGGTTATGTGTGACCTCATGTCTGTAGGTCTGATGTCATCGATTGTGTTTCCCTATAAAAGGGAACACACGATCGATCACGGCGCCACAGTGAAGAACGGGGAAGCTGTGTTTACACACAGCTCTCCCCGTTCTTCAGCTCCGGTGACCGATTGCGGGACTCCAGCGGTGGATCAGGTCCCACGGTCACGGAGCTTTGGACCGGGTTGCGGGCGCGCGCCTGCGACCCACGGCTGGGCACTTAAAGAGGACGTACAGGTACGTGCATCTGGCCCGCCGTGCCATTCTGCCAACGTAAATGTGCAGGAGGCGGTCCTTAAGTGGTCAAGGATGCTTACAGGTTTCTAAAAAAAAAAAAAGAGTTGGACCAAGACACGGTGTATCATACTTTATTATTTTAGAAATAGTCCCTTCCGGACAAAACAGCAAAGTATCTCCTAAACTTCTCCCCTCCTGTGCCTCCTTTCCTATTGTTTTTTTTTTGTTTTATAGGTATGATGTTTCATCCTGTTGTGGATGTCTTGTTTAACTCGTACCAATGTTTTTGCAAACGAATGTACGCTTCAAGATCTGGCCTGCTCAATATCCCTGGATTTAAGCTCTTAAGGCCTTCTCACATACAACTGGTTGCCTCACCCTTCCTTATGGCATTGCCTGTGTTTTTACTGCCTTTACCTGCTTTTGTGGGCCTTTTGAAGATGTCTGTCTATCTTGTTTACTGTACGAATCCTAATGACTTGTTTAAATTATCATTACTTCAAGAATAAGGAATGCATTAAAAAAAAAAAAAAAAAAACACAAGCAAGGGGCAAATTTAGCTTCAGACTTGTTTCGGTAATGTGCACTAAAATGCACGGTACAATGTATTGCTGGGCCTTTAATCTTAAATGGCATCCAACACATTCTTACAGTAGACAACAGTAGAAGATCAGGGACAACCAACAGAAGACCTGGGTTACGCAGTAGAAGAAGATCAGGGACAACCAACAGAAGACCTGGGTTACGCAGTAGAAGAAGATCAGGGACAACCAACAGAAGACCTGGTTTATGCAGTAGGAGATCAGGGACAACCAACAGAAGACCTGGGGTACTAAGAAGATCAGGGACAACCAACAGAAGACTTGGGGTACTCAGTAGAAGATCAAGGGCAACCAACAGAGGACATGGGTTACTCAGTAGAAGATCAGGGACAACCAACAGAGGACCTGGGGTACTCAGTTGAAGATCAGGGGCAACCAAAAGAAGACCTGGGGTACTCAGTAGATCAGGGACAACCAACAGAAGACCCGGGGTACTCAGTAGATCAGGGACAACCAACAGAAGACCTGGTTTATGCAGTAGGAGATCAGGGACAACCAACAGAAGACCTGGGGTACTAAGAAGATCAGGGGCAACCAACAGAAGACCTTGGGTACTCAGTAGAAGATCAGGGACAACCAACAGGACCTGAGGTACTCAGTACAAGACTCTGGGCATTCCAGGAACTCCAAGGTTGATATCAGGTTAAATCCAGGTAATTATAGCTATGGTATCCCTTTAACAAGGTCTTAATTTCTGGAGGGCAGGAAGGGCCAGCCAATCACATAACCACTGTGATTGGCAGTCACAGTGGTCACATACTCAGGAGCTGGATCAGCTCAGAAAGCTTTGTCGCCCATTGGGGTATATGTGCGGCAGGTGGGCATTAAAGCCTACCTTCTTTGCCGCTACACTTATACATTACGTGGGCAGCAAGAGGTTAATCTGAGTCTTTTATATCTACCTGGAGTTCAGCTTTTACTTGGTGGATGGATTTGTTTTCCGATAGTGTCTATTTAATGTCATTGCTGCCATTATCTCACTTCTAGACAAGAAGTCTTCACAGGCTTGAGAAGAAAGTTATCATTTATAGAGAAGACGGCCGTGGCGAAGGGGCGTCGGAGCAGCGCGCCTACAGAAACGCGTTCCATATTTCAAAGACGAGCGAGCGAGACGGTTACAGTCAAACAATACAAGGAAAGGCAAGTGTTGTAATTTAATGTGCGCGCCACACAAACAACATGTTCAGCTGTCACAATGAATCTCCCGTCTTTTATCTCCGTGAATTTAGACGTAAGTGTATCACGACATTCACGTCCGCACTTCAGATCCCTCGGGAGGACGGCTTATTTTTCTTCTTTATTTTATTTAATATCTGGAAAACAGGAGCCGGGCGAGTCGCAGCGCTGAATAAAACCAACATTTATCATCCTGTGAAAACGACTGCATGAAAGTAAATTTCCACTTTTCTCGCCGAGTGCTACCGTAAAAAATAAAGTGTTTCATCTGGAAAAGTCAGAAAATATACACAGGCGGCCGCCGCGATTAATAATGGGGGAGCCGCAATATTTCAGCCTGTGCCTGGCTACGGGGTCTGCTGGGCGGGGTGGCAGGGGTCAAAGTTTTCAGAAGACTGTTGGGGAAAGAAGAAACATTTTCCAGCAACTATAATGGATGAAGGAGGATAAAGCGGGGGGGGGGGGGGAAAGGGGGGGAAGATGGGAAGAGAGAGATAAAGAGGGAATGAGGGGGGAAAGAGAGAGATAAAGAGGAGATGAGAGAGAGATAAAGAGGGGATGAGAGAGAGATAAAGAGGGGATGAGAGAGAGATAAAGAGGGGATGAGAGAGAGATAAAGAGGGGATGAGAAAGAGATAAAGAGGGGATGAGGGGGAGAGAGTGAGATAGAGGGAAGGGAGGAAAAAAAAGAGAAGAGAAAAGGAGAGAAGAGAAAAGAAAGGAAAGAAGGAGGGATAGGGGGGGGGAGGAAAAAAATGGTTTAAAAAAGGGGAGGAGACATAGAGGGCGGGGGTGAGAAGGGGGGACAGGGGAGAGAGAGAGAGAAAGAAAGAGGAGGGGGGAGAAAAAGGAAAAGTAAGAAAGAAAGAAAGAAAAATTAAAAAGGGGGAGAGGAAGGGAAAAGGGGAAGAAAGAGGAGAGAGGGGGAGGGAAATGTGAAAAAGGGAGCATGGGAAGGGAAGAGAGAGAGAGGAACAAAGTGGGAGGGGGGAGAGAAGAGGAGAGGGGTAGGGGAAGAGAGGAAAAAGGAACCAGGGGTAAAAAGGGAGGGGGAAGAGGGGTAGGGGAAGAGAGAAAGAAGGAACCACGGGTAAAAAGGGGGGGGGGAGAAGAGAGGAAGAAGGAACCACGGGTAAAAGGGGGGGGGGGGGAGAAGAGAGGAAGAGGAAACCAGAGGAAGAGGAAACCAGGGGTAGTAAAGAGGGGGGAGAGGGGTAGGGGAAGAGAGGAAGAAGGAACCACGGGTAAAAAGGGGGGGGGGAGAAGAGAGGAAGAAGGAACCACGGGTAAAAAGGGGGGGGAGAGGGTAAGAGGAAACCAGGGGTAAAGGGGGGGGAGAGGGGTAGGGGAAGAGAGGAAGAAGGAACCAGGAGTGAGGGGGGGGGGGAGCGGGAAAGTGCAATGTCAAATTTCTTAATGTATCTTAATGAAGTTTCAAGTTGGAACCTTGCCTCAGCTCTCTTTGCCCTTGCCTTCTCTATGTGACCAAAATATGAGACTGTAAGATAATTTGTGGACAAGTATCCATCTTGCTTTTTCCTTTTTTTTTATTAAAATGGGAAAGGGGTTTGAACCCCTGTACAGTTTTCATTGCTCTCTGGGAGATTCACCAAGAGAGAAGAGAGGCAAAAGAGGAGAAAGAAAAAAAAGGTGAAGAGAAGAGAGAGAAGAG
This sequence comes from Rana temporaria, assembly GCF_905171775.1. NCBI lineage: Eukaryota > Metazoa > Chordata > Amphibia > Anura > Ranidae > Rana > Rana temporaria. The sequence goes on along the minus strand of NC_053497.1, from coordinate 178,573,133 downwards.
TGCAGAGAGAAAATGAGAGGGAAGAGAAGAGAGAAGAAAGAAGAAAAAGGAGGGAAGAGAGGCGAAGAGAAAAGAGAGAAAAAAAAAAGAAGAAAAAAAAAAGAGAAAAGGGGGAAGGGAGGAGAAAAAAAAAGAAGAGAGAAAAGAAAAGAGGGAAGAGAGAAAAGAAAAGAAGAGAGAAAAGAAAAGAGGGAAGAGAGAAAAGAAAAGAGGGAAGAGAGAAAAGTAATGAAAAGAGGGAAGAAAGGAAAGAAAAAATAAGAGGAAAGAGAGGTGAAGAGAGACGAAAACATAAGAAAAATGAGAAAAGAGAGGGGAACGGAGAAGGAGAAAAGATGAGAGAAAAAAGAAGAAGAGAGGGAAGAGAAAAAAGAGAAGAGAGGCGAAGAGAGAAGTGACGAGAAAAAAAAGAGAGAATGAAAAAAAAGGGGAGAAAATAAGAGAAGAGAAAAGAGGGAAGAGACAAAAGAAAAGAGGAAAAGAGGGAAGAGAGAAAAGAGGAAAAGAGAGGAAAAAAAGAGGAAAGAAAGGGAACAAGAGGTAAAGAGAGGAGGAGGAGATAGAAGAGAGAAAAAAAACAAAGGAGAGAAGAAAACTGAGTAAAGAGAGGGGAGGAGAGAAGAAAAGAGAAGAGAGAAGTGACGAGAAAAAAAAGAGAATGAAAAAATAAGGGGAGAAAAAAAGAGAAGAGAAAAGAGGGAAGAGAGAAAAGAAAAGAGGAAAGAGGAAAAAAAGAGGAAAGAACGGGAACGAGAGGTAAAGAGAGGAGGAGGAGAGAGAAGAGCGAAAAAAAAAACAAAGGAGAGAAGAAAAATGAGTAAATAGAGGGGAGGAGAGAAAAAAAGAGAAGAGAGAAGAAAATTAAATAAGAAAAGAGTAAAGAGTGAGAAGAAAAAAGAGGAAAAGAGGGAAGAGAGCAAAGAAAAGAGGAAAGAGGTAAAGAGAGGAGGAGAGAGGAGAGAGGAAAAAACCAAAGGAGAGAAGAAAAATTAGTAAAGAGAGGGGAGGAGAGAAGAAAAGAAAAGAAAATGAAATAAGAGAAGAGTAAAGAGCGAGAAGAGAAAAGAGGAAAGAAAAATTTGGTAAAAGCAACGAGGGAAGATGAAAGGAAGAAGAAAGAAAAGAAAAAAGACGAGAGAAGGGAAAAGAGAAAAGAAGAGGAGAAGAGTGAGAATAGATAAAAAAAGAGAAAGGAGATAAAAGAAGAAAAAAAAGGAGGAGAGGAGAGAGAGATATTGTAAACCTATTTAAACTTTTAGGTTCCTCATGCTCTTCCTGAGCGTCTCACGCAATCTTCTTTTAGCTAAAGTGGAACTCCAGACATACAAAATGTAAATCATTTTTCACCACCTCCATCCCTTTGCAGGCAGCGTTGCTTTAAGTGGAAACCAAATATAAAAGAATCCAAGCAGACAGCCTGGCAGATCTCCGCACAGATGTATCACTAAGGAGGATGGAGGTCACATCGCAGCTTCGGGTGCCAAAAGAGCAAAGTGACAGGAAAGTGGGATCTGGAAAACAATGCCAATACCTAATCAATAGAAGGTATATATGTCCTGATGATGGACGGTCTCTGTAGGATTGGTGTTTATTTAGTGACATACATACTAAAATGTAGTTTGATAATTGCTGCCCAACCCAACCGAAACCTGGAACAAGACTGATATTTCCATCACATTTACTTAAAGATAAAACCCATGCAAAAACACAAAACACTCTTCACTACACTTCATTTATCATCAGAAGTCACAAGACTGATGTGATTGGCTCAGTGTTCTCTGTACAGCACTGCGGTATATGTCAAAGCTATAGAAATGTATAATAATAGTGTGTGGCTGTGGGGGGACATTAGCGTGTAAGCTCCTCTGGTACAGAGACTGATGTGATTGGCTCAGTGTTCGCTGTACAGCACTGCGGTATATGTCAGAGCTAGGGTTGTCCCGATACCGATACCAGTATCGGGACCGATACCGAGCATTTGCGGGAGTACTTGTACTCCCGCAAATGTCCCCGATGCCAGATCCGATACTACCCCCCCTGCTGCCGCATACCGCAACGCTGCCTAGTTATTCAGCGTGCGGGGAACATTACAGCTTTCATTTGAATAGCAGTCTGTTCCCCGCCGCGCCGCGTATAGACACTCCCCCTTGCTCGGGATTGGACGGGTGATCCGTCTTGGACGGGTGATCTGTCTATCAAGGTGCAGATCACCCGTCCAATCCCGAGTAAGGGGGAGTGTCTATACGCGGCGCGGCGGGGAACACACAGCTATTTAAATGAAAGCTGTAATGTTCCCTGCACGCTGATTAACTAGGCGGCGGCATCTAGGTATGGGGAGACATGGCTGCATATGTGGGGGGGACATGGCTGCATATGTGGGGGGGACATGGCTGATGTGGGGGGACATGGCTGCATATGTGGGGGGACATGGCTGCATATGTGGGGGGACATGGCTGCATATGTGGGGGACATGGCTGCATATGTGGGGGGACATGGCTGCATATGTGGGGGGACATGGCTGGATTTATGGGGGGACATGGCTGGATTTATGGGGGGACATGGCTGCATATATGGGGGACATGGCTGCATATGGGGGGGACATGGCTGCATATGTGGGGGACATGGCTGCATATGTGGGGGACATGGCTGCATATGTGGGGGGACATGGCTGCATATGTGGGGGAACATGGCTGCATATGTGGGGGAATATGGCTGCATATGCGGGGGGACATGGCTGCATCTGTGGGGGACATGGCTGCATCTGTGGGGGACATGGCTGCCTCTGTGGGGGACATGGCTGCATTTGGGGACACATTTAAAAAAAAGCATTGGTATTCGGTATCGGCGAGTACTTGAAAAAAAGTATCGGTACTTGTACTCGGTCCTGAAAAAGTGGTATCGGGACAACCCTAGTCAGAGCTATATAAATGTCTAAAAATAATAGTGTGTGGCTGTGGGGGAGGGGATATTAGAGTGTAAGCTCCTCTGGTACAGAGACTGATATGACTGGCTCAGTGTTCTCTGTACAGCACTGCGGTATATGTAAATGAATTCAATAACACAATGTATATATGATATACAGAATTCTCAGGACAAATTAATTCAGCCTATTAGGAGCGGGCGGGCGCAGCGGTAACGGCTGACAATATGGGACACCTGTTCAGTTTTGCACCAGAATCTGGCAAGGCATCTATTTATTTTCCATCAAACATGGCACATTTTCTGGTGTTCGCAGGTTTAGCACATCAATCACGACACATAAATGAGATGAAGGTGACTCTCCTCTACTGAGCTTCTGTTATTACGGGGTGTTATTGTAGCAACACGCTTTACTGTCCATATGTTGTGTGACAGAGCAGATATATGATCTGGACAGGTGCAGACAATATTTAGAAGATCTTAATAGCTTGCGAGGCTCGGTACCGGCAACCCTTGCACATTTCAGTATAGGCTCTGCAATTAAAATTCATCGTTCTCAGCAGGATGAAAAAGAAATGGGAGTTCTAAACTTAGAAAACAAAGAAAACCGGTATTTTGTCTACTTTAACGTCCTCTGTACCCAACTGGAGGCAAGTAAATGGGGGGGGGAAAAACAGCACTGACCCCCATTGGTCTACTAAGACACAAGCCCCCTAAATCAACTGACCCTTTCCGTTCATGTGAACTTGGTGGTGAACCCAGTAGAGCCCAAGGCCAAGGGTGGTGGGCTGATTGGCACTGGGAGCGCAGCTCTCCCGTTGTAATCTGAAGGGCCAGGCTGCCATTTTGATAGTTGGGTCTTGCTCTGCGAAAAAAAGCAAAAAGATAACCAAATGATTGTCTCGTGAGTTCTAAGCCCTTTCATTTTTAAACGTTTGGTGCTTTTTGCTCTTTTTCACTTGGATTTCTAAAGTTGGGTAGCCTCCATTTCTTGGAAAGGGGGGAGGGGGGTCTCCTGATTTGCTGCCAAACACAAGAAATTGGGCACAACCATTGACTTTATTTTAAAGGACAAAGATCCAAGCATGCTGCAGTAATCAAATGACACTCTCCACCCACAATATCACACCATGGGTGCTAACGAGTTCCCCCTCAATCCACATCTTAGACAGACTTTCTGACTCCGCGATAAGCTATTCTCACCTGCTACACAATACACATTCCTTTAGTGAACATAAGTCAGACGTCTGACTTTCATTTCATAAGCCCTTTCATTTTTAAACGTTTGGTGCTTTTTGCTCTTTTTCACTTGCATTTCTAAAGTTGGGTAGCCTCCATTTCTTGGAAAGGGGGGGGGGGTCTCCTGATTTGCTGCCAAACACAAGAAATTGGGCACAACCATTGACTTTATTTTAAAGGACAAAGATCCAAGCATGTTGCAGTAATCAAATGACTCTCTCCACCTACAATATCACACCATGGGTGCTAACGAGTCCCCCCTCAATCCACATCTTAGACAGACTTTCTGACTCCGCGATAAGCTATTCTCACCTGCTACACAATACACATTCCTTTAGTGAACATAAGTCAGACGTCTGACCTTTAGAGTGTGTTAACTCACAACACATATTAGCATCAATAGAACTTTCATACAATACAGGGTTAGTTAGCATAGCACCATGAAATATCTTAGGAGCCAGCATAGGCGTGCGCACAGGGTGTGCCAGGTGTGCCCAGGCACACCCCAATCACCCCCTGCAGTGAAGATTCCCCCTGCTGCCCGGTGCCCCCTCCAACAGCATGGCTGGCTTCCCTCCTCTCCCATAGGCTACTGCAGTGGGCACACACACATGATATTTCAGGATGAGTGGGGGAAGGGGTAATGTCATTTACCGGTCCCTTCCATTTCTGAATGAACACTGTGAGAGATCGGTACCATGTTTTTGAGCTTTCAGGTGCACACCCTAATGCTACAGGCTGCGCACACCTATGGGAGCCAGGCTTAATTAACACATTAGACAATAGAATGCAATCACAGCAAGCTTTCATCACTACAGCCAGGTAGCTGGAGGTGATTAACATCAATTAACATCTCAACAGTCTATGTTCCACATTGAAGGAGACACTCTGTTGACCAGAATGAACAACTTGTAATATTTCAAGAGATCCCGCAATACATTATGAATTATCATTACTGTCCTATCTCATGTAATCCATGATATCAGTTCTCAGTCATCCTATGCCCCTAGTGGACATAGGATGACCCTAGACGCAAGAGTCATTGGTGAAGCTGACACAGGAGTACCCCACATCCTTCAAGAGCCTCTGGGTCCCACGGGCCATACCGTTACAATCTGCATCCAGTGTCTCATTCCCACCTCCCCTTGCATCTTGCTTTTTGGCTCAGGAATGAATTTCAGCAGGTTTCATGCATAAATACATTGTAAAAACAACATTTTCAATTTTTTATAACTTACGTGTTTTTATTGTAATAAAAGTCTATCCTGTGTATAACTTTATGAACCATAATTTGCTCTAGCTCCATTGTACCTCTCCTTTCAAAGAACATATTTTGGTTATCGTGATACCGAACACCATCTATCAAATTGAAAAGGTTTGAAAATAGGAAAAGTGTGTAGCCCAACACATTCCACTGGTGAGTTAGAGGTATACAATTGTTGTAAGTTATGGTGCCCCTGGCAGGTGACATGAGCTTCCCCTGAGGTGCAGGATCTAAGTGACTGTTGGTCTTCACCAGAGCTCCTGAAGGTGGAGATGGGCTGGAGACCCTAGTGGTCCAGGTTTACTTCATTACAAACGGTCATCAGGTCGGGGGGCCCCTCAGGGGATAGCAGGATCAGAATGGATACACTGTAAACTAGACAGGTGTATAATCAGGTCCAGGCAGGGGTCAAGGCAGGAATCAATCAAGAGAATAGCCACATCAAGGCAAGGGTCTTGGCAGGTGGCAAACAAGAGAATAGTCAGGTGGAGGCAAGGGTTTTGACATGTGGTAATTACAAAGAGTAGTCTGGTCCAGGCAAGGGTCTTGGCAGGTTGCAATCAAGAGAGCAGTCAGGTCTTGGCATGTGGCAATCAAGAGAGTAGCCAGGCCCAGGCAAGGGTCTTGGCAGGTGGCAATCAAGAGAGATGTCAGATTGAGGCAAGGGTTTTGGCAGGTGGCAATCGAGAGAGTAGTTAGGTCTTGGCACGTGGCAATCAAGAGAGTAGTTAGGTCCAGTCAAAGGTCTTGGCATGTGGCAATCAAGAGAGCAGCCAGGTCCAGGCAATGATTTTCGCAGGTGGCAATCAAGAGAGTAGTCAGGTCTTGGCATGTGGCAATCAAGAGAGAGTAGCCTGGTTCAGGCAAGGGTCTTGGCACATGGCAATGAAGAAAGTAGGTACAGGCAAGGGTTTTGGCAGGTGACTAGCAAGAAAGTAGTCAGGTCCAGACAAGAGTCTTGGCAGGTGGCAATCAAAAGAGTAGTCAGGTCTAGGCAAGGGTCTTGGCAGGTGGCAATAAAGAGAGTAGACAGGTCTTGGCACGTGGCAATCAAGAGAATAGCCAGGTCCAGGCAAAAGTCTTGGCAAGTGGTAATCAAAATTGTAGTCTGGTCTAGGCAAGGGTCTTGGCAGGTTGCAATCAAGAGAGTAGCCAGGTCCAGGCAAGGGTTTTGGCAGGTGGCAATCAAAAGAGTAATCAGGCCCAGGCAAGGGTCTTGACAGGTTGCCATCAAGAGAGTAGTCAGGTCTTGGCACGTGGCAATCAAGAGAGTAGCCAGGTCCAGACAAGGGTCTTGGCAGGTGGCAATCAAGAGCATAGTCAGGTAACTCTGATCAGATTAAATCAATCTCAGGTAAGTATTATAGCCTCTTGCACAAAGGTAATTGGAGATGAGACAGCACCAGCCACTTCAAAGACTTATGGGTTAGACACCCAAAGCCCAGCATGGTTTCAGGGAATTCTCGAAGTTCTATCAGGGATTCTGAGACTACCATTTATAAGTCCTGAAAGGGATTCCAAGAGTACCGTAACCATCAGTGATACGAGTGTTGATATTTTGGGTAACAAAAAAAAAAAATAGTACGTGCTTCACAGATTTCACCAGGAAAGTCAAGGGCAACAGATCAGTGGCCACCAATAATTTTGAAATGGCTGCCAAAGCATGGCACCAAACCGAAAACCAAACCTACAGCATTTCTTTGGTTGTAACGCATACAATGGCAATGCATGGCATGTGTCTTGTGGTGTTCTGAAATCACTCTTACATGCACCAGTAGGTGGTGCTGCTCATGACATAGGCAGCTAGGAGCCTGGTGGGGCAGAACAAACCAGACACATGGCTTTCTTCTTTATCATGATCTGGAGCATGCACACAAGTGGTGGCAACGCTCTAGATCAGGGGTAGGCAACCTCGGCCCTCCAGCTGTTTTGAAACTACAAGTCCCATGAGCCATTGCAAGACCATGACAATCACTGGCATGATTCCTAGAGGCAGAGGCATGATGGCATTTGTAGTTTCACCACAGTTGGAAAAACAAATCTGAATTGACAGTTGAGAAGCCATGGCAAAGCGGATTCCATGATATGCTTCCCTATGTTCATTGCCTACCGCAGTCAGCATAATGGGCGGAGCATATGAGCATCAGAGAGAAAAAAATAAGTAAAAATTACCCCCCAAAAAATATATAAAGAAGAATAAAAATTTAAAAAAAACAACAGATACATGTAAAAAAAAAAAAGGTTGAGAAGAAAAAAAGATACATGAAGATCATGTGATCCTTCAACTGTAACATTTAAAAAAAAATTGCGTATTAAAAAAATATGATTTTTTTCCCAGCACAATGAAAGACGTGAGAAGTCTCTGTGTTTTCGGTCAGACACCAACCCGCATATCCACCGACATTGCCGCCGTTGGAAAGGGGGTGGGGGGGTGGCGTGATTTAAAGCAGGTTAGAGTGTCAGATTTGAAAAGCCTCTGTGATGGCTTTACTGGGCCAAATCCAAAAAAGTATCAAGTGGTTCAGCAGATGTAATTACTGCTCAGCCCTGCCAAAGCATTGAAATGCGTCCATTAATTCTGCAATTCCCAGTCTGTCCATCAGTCAGTCATACTTAAAAAATATGTCTGTCACAGCGAAGGTGAAGTAATCTTTTAATAATTATGCAATGAAAAAAAAAAGAAGATGAAAATAGGAGCTCCGCTCCAAAAACTTTGGGAATGAAAAAAAAAAAGAAAAAAAAGAAATCGAGCTTGACGGAAAACGGTGAAAGTGACGGGCTGTCAGGAGGACGGCGGGAGGATGGAAAACGGTGACAGTGACGGGCTGTCAGGAGGACGGCAAACGGTGACAGTGACGGGCTGTCAGGAGGACGGCGGGAGGACGTTTTCCTGAGCTATGGAACACCTGTGATATGTGAGGACCTTCGCCACCCCGGAACAATGCGACTCTCATTTTACTGTACAAAGGAGAGCCAGAATGAGGAGCGACAACCACAACCAACCAACAAACCACAACCAACCAACAAACCACAACCACAACCAACAAACCCCAACCCCAACCAACAAACCCCAACCCCAACCAACAAACCACAACCACAACCAACAAACCCCAACCACAACCAACAGACCCCAACCCCAACCACAACCAACAAACCACAACCACAACCAACAAACCCCAACCACAACCAACAAACCCCAACCACAACCAACAAACCCCAACCCCAACCACAACCAACAAACCCCAACCACAACCACAACCAACAAACCCCAACCACAACCAACAAACCCCAACCACAACCAACCAACCAACCAACCAACCAACAAACCCCAACCACAACCAACAAACCCCAACCACAACCAACAAACCCCAACCACAACCACAACCAACAAACCCCAACCACAACCAACAAACCCCAACCACAACCAACAAACCCCAACCACAACCAACCAACCAACAAACCCCAACCACAACCAACAAACCCCAACCACAACCACAACCAACAAACCCCAACCACAACCAACAAACCCCAACCACAACCACAACCAACAAACCCCAACCACAACCAACAAACCCCAACCACAACCAACAAACCACAACCAACAAACCCCAACCAACAAACCCCAACCACAACCAACAAACCCCAACCACAACCAACAAACCCCAACCCCAACCCCAACCCACAAACCCCAACCACAACCAACAAACCCCAACCCCAACCAACAAACCACAACCAAAAAACCCCAACCAACAAACCCCAACCACAACCAACAAACCCCAACCACAACCAACAAACCCCAACCCCAACCACAACCAACAAACCCCAACCACAACCAACAAACCCCAACCCCAACCAACAAACCACAACCAACAAACCCCAACCAACAAACCCCAACCAACAAACCCCAACCACAACCAACAAACCCCAACCAACAAACCCCAACCACAACCAACAAACCCCAACCACAACCACAACCAACAAACCCCAACCACAACCAACAAACCCCAACCACAACCAACAAACCCCAACCAACAAACCCCAACCACAACCAACAAACCCCAACCACAACCAACAAACCCCAACCACAACCAACAAACCCCAACCAACAAACCCCAACCACAACCAACAAACCCCAACCACAATTAATCCCTTGTGCCCTATTCCCATTACTCCCTCCTTTAAGTACCTAGGGGTACAGATCACGGCTCAGCCACGGGACTTCATTCATCTTAATATATCCCCCCTGTTACTACGGTTTAGGGACAAAGTTAAAACTTGGAAGGCCCTGCTGCTATCGGTTGCAGGCCGGGTGAATTTAATCAAGATGATACTTATGCCACAGCTATTATACTTCCTCCATAACACCCCCATGGTCATCCCCTTGAAAGTTTTTCACACGGTTAATAGTATCTTTCGCGGCCTCATCTGGAGAGACGGGGCTCCTAGGATCAAATTAGAGCACTTACAGAGACCTAAGGATAGTGGGGGATTGGCATTGCCAAACCCCTGGCTATACTATCTGGCGGCCCAGATGCAGCAGCTGGTCGGTATGTATGTTTCGGCCGGCGGTGCGATCCTCTGCTCAGAAACTCCTGGAGCACACCGTGGGCAGAAGTCCGATTCCTGAAGCGCTGGAGGCACAGGCCTTTGCTAAACCACATAAGAAATACCCCACTTTTAGTCTAACCCAGAAGGTATGGAACAAGGTTAAATATGTTCAGAATGCGGAAGGATACACGAAATACAGTCCAATATGGCAAAATGACACCTACACTGAACTGGCCAAGTTGCAATCGGGGACCAGATGGAAAAGATATGGGGTTACACACCTTACACACATATTCCGTAATGGAGTGCTACGTACGTTCCCTGCGTTGCGAGAGGAGTTTGGCTTGCCGCAGTCAATGTACTTCTTCTATCTACAGTTGAGGCATGCAGTGGTGGCGCAGGGTCGCTCTTCTGAGTGGTGCCTGTCGCCTACTCCTGCTTTTGATCTTTTGGGGGATGCTGAGACGTCGAAAGGCTTTATCTCCCAGTGCTATACCATTCTGTTGCAATATGTGATGAAGCAGCATCCCCTGAGGATAAGAGAGAGGTGGGAAGCGGATGCGGGAGAGTTGGATGGGGAACAGTGGGAGGATATTTTTCAGGCGGTGGGCAAGTGCTCCTTGAATGTATCACAAAGGCTCACCCAGTTGTATATCCTGTTACGTACCTATTACACCCCGCACAGACTTAGTAAGATGAACCCGCAACTTGACCCTACTTGTACACGTTGTAAGAGAGACCATGGAGATTTGATTCATATGCTATAGAGATGTCCCAAACTCCACACTTATTGGGCAGGAGTAGTGAGTACCATTAACTCAGCATTTGGCGTGACTCTTCCACAGGACCCGAGGGCATGTCTCTTGGGGGCTCTGGAGGAGTACGAATGGGAGGAGGTGGACAGGGAAGTGATTCACAGGGTGTTGTTCCAGGCGAGGAAACTCATCATGGTTCATTGGAGAGCTGAGGCTCCCCCGACCCGTGCTGAGTGGATCGCCAACATTGGGACAACGATGAGGATGGAGAAACTGGTATACCAACACAGGGGCAATGCCCACAAGTTTGAGAAGCTACGGGCAAAGTGGCTGGATGTACCGGGTCTAGCCCCGCTGGACTTGGTGATGGATAGGTTGCTGGGTATTAATGTTGGGTGAGACTTGGAATGGGAGTGGATGCCACGAGAGCGCTGTCCGGAGTGATGATGGGGGGGGGGGGGATTTACCTCCAGATTGGGATTGCTATATCTGTACATGTTAGTATGGCCTTGATTTTTATCTCAACTTTGTGTTTATGTCCCCGACATGTTGAGGGGATTCTGTATGCCTTGTACCTCTGCAAACTAAATAAAACTTTTGTTGGATTTAAAAAAAAAAAAACCCCAACCACAACCAACAAACCCCAACCACAACCAACAAACCCCAACCAACAAACCACAACCAACAAACCCCAACCAACAAACCACAACCAACAAACCACAACCAACAAACCCTAACCACAACCAACAAACCCCAACCAACAAACCACAACCAACAAACCCCAACCAACAAACCACAACCAACAAACCCCAACCAACAAACCCCAACCAACAAACCCCAACCAACAAACCACAACCAACAAACCCCAACCAACAAACCACAACCAACAAACCCCAACCACAACCAACAAACCCCAACCAACAAACCCCAACCAACAAACCCCAACCAACAAACCACAACCAACAAACCCCAACCAACAAACCACAACCAACAAACCCCAACCACAACCAACAAACCCACCACAACCAACAAACCCACCACAACCAACAAACTCAACACAACCAACAAACTACAACCGACAAACCACAACCAACAAACCACAACCCTGGACTGAAATGGTTTCCTCTGATTTTACCGCACACTGTGAGCATCTCACAATGTGCATTAGCAAGTTAGATAGAGGCCCACCTCATTTCCTGGGTGGAGGATGTCCAGCACAGGGGCGGACTTGACTATTCGGGCACTGCCCGAGGGCCCCATGCCACTAGGGGGCCCCATCAGGGTTGCCAGCCTCAGTAAAACCAGGGACAGTAAAAAAAAATCTGTGTTTTTTTACATCTGTTCCTGAAATGTCCCTTACCGACATCCTTTTGGTCAAAAAATCTCAAGATTGGAGCTGCCCCGCCTCTCCAGTACCTTTTCAGTGTGTGTGTGTGTGTGTGTGTGTGTCTGTGTATTCTGTGTGTATGTATACTGTGTGGCCCCATAATCTCCTATTGCCCGGGGGGCCCATAATCTCCTATTGCCCGGGGGGCCCCATAATCTCCAATTGCCTGGGAGCCCCATAATATCCTATTGCCCAGGGGCCCCATAATCTCCTATTTCCGACAACAAATGTTGGCTGTTCATGCTCTCAAATTTTCGGACAAAACATGTGTTCCGTCGGATTGTCCGATCGTGTTTACACATATCCATCGGAAGTACAAACACGCATGCTCTGAACCAACACTAAACATCAGACAACAACTATGTGGTTTGGTGAATGTTGGCTGAAAATGTTCTGCCGTCTGTATGCAGAACAAGTTGGCAGCCAACCGGCGGGCCGGTAACAGCCAATCAGCGGCCGCAGCTGCCGACATCCTCCACTGTAAAAAAACGTCCCCTGACGTGTTGCGCGCCATTGCCTCTGCCTACAAACCCCAGAATGCAGCGCGGGCCGGTAAGTGCCGGCCCGCGCTGCATTCTGGGGTTTGTAGGCAGAGGCAATGGCGCGCAGCACGTCAGGGGACATTTTTTTTTCAGAGTGGAGGATGTCGGCAGCGGCGGCCGCCGATTGGCTGTTACCGGCCCGCTCTGCATTCTGGGGATTGTAGACAGAGGCGGGGCAGCACGTCAGGGCCAAGGACGAATGGAACTTTCTTGTGCTAGGCTAGGAGATGGAACGGAGCCTGGAGCGCTCCGCTGGTGGGCATTGATGAGGTGGCAGTGAATAACATTGGGCTGTACTGGTGGGCACTGATGAGGTGATGCACTGGTTGGCACTGATGAGGTGATGCACTGGTTGGCACTAATGTGATGTACTGGTTGGCACTAATGTGATGCACTGGTTGGCACTGATGTGATGCACTGGTTGGCACTGGTGATATGGGCTGGTGAGATGCACTGGTGGGCAATGATGGAATGCATTGGTGGGCATTGATGAGGTGGAACTGGTGGGCACTGATAGACACCAATGAGGTGGCACTGATGGACACCGATAGGCTGCAATGGTGGGCACTAATGAGGTGGCACTGGTGGGCACTAATGGATTCTGATAGGCTGCACCAGTTGGCACTGATGTGGCACTGACAGGCTGCACCCCACCTCTCCACCCTAAACAATTATCTCCTCCCCACCTCTCCACCCTAGGTTTTTTGAGATGAAGGAAAAAAAATCGGCCTAAAATATCGGCTGCAAAAATCGGCAACACATATCGGCCGCCCCGATTTCCAAATATCGGCATCGGCCGGAGAAAAACCCATATCGGTCGACCTCTACTCAGATGCAAGAGTAACATTGTTTATAAACATTGATCAGACAAGATCTAGAGAGATACAAAGTAACATTGTTTATAAACATTGATCAGACAAGATCTAGAGAGATACAAAGTAACATTGTTTATAAACATTTATAGAGATTTATGAGTTCTAGCTGGCAACACATTTTTCCACCAAAATGTTTATCACAGGGACTCGATTGGCCAAATAATTGCAGCAAAAAAAAGTGATTTGGACATAATTTCTAGTAAGTGAATAATAAATGAAATAAAAAGCCGAGAGCCGGTTATATATAAAAACTTGGATGACCGACAACCTCCTGCCGAATTCCATCGTCTGCTCTTCATTCTGCCCCTCCCCCGCACGCCGAGTAATTGCCGTGTTGCCGAACCACCTTGATTATGTTTTGAGAAAATATTGACAGCTTGAATCCTCATTCCGATGGCCGGTGTCGGAAGCCGCAAATGTTTTCCGTCGCCTTTCTTGCGAGCCGCGCCATCTGCCAGAGGTGGCATCGGCCGGCCTTTTCCGCCCGGCTCCCTCCAAGAATTCATCTGCCGCTGCCTAATGCCGGCGGAATGGAGGGGGATTAAGACTCGGAGGCAACAGAGACTATTGATAATTTGCAATAATTGGGAAGAAATGAAGATGAATGAGCTCGAGGACGGGGAGGCAATTAGTCGTAGCGCCAGTACAGCTGCGTTCCCGGCCCCCTGGCTCCCCTGGCCTTTCCCGCCAGGAAGGTACGTGCAAATTAAGCATAATGACAAATACGCCCTCCTCCCCGCCACAAGGCTGGAATGGTGGAAAAACGTGAGAAACCGAGAATCGGAGATGCTACATTGTTTCATATCCTGTAGCGTTATGTAATGGTAAAAGAAAGGCAGAAATTTGGAAACTCTACGTTGTGTTCTTAATCAACGAGACCAAGTCGAGATCCCGAGTGTTGGCTTCACTGCAAACACTTTTTAGAGAAAACAAATGTCTGACACAGATCAGCCCCTCAACTTGTGACGTGCTACAAATTTACAATGTACAGTCTGATCAATAGGGGAAGAGAGGCTGAGGAAATGCGTCCTCCTGCCTGCAGCGGACTGATGGCATGACCTCAATGAATGCCTAGGCTGAGATGAGGTCATCCTTGAGCTCCATTTTTTTTATTAACTTGGGCTGAGATCCTTAAGGTTCCATTCATTGCCTTTGCCTAGACCAAGGTAAGGTCATCCTTGAGCTCCATTCATTGATCTGTCAAAGCTGAGATGAGGTCATCCTTGAGCTCCAATCATTGATTTTACCTTGGCGGAGATGAGGTCATCCTTGAGCTCCAATCATTGATTTAGCTAGGCTGAGATGAGGTTATCCCTGATCTTCATTAACTTGGGCTGAGATAAGATCACCCTTGAGCTCCATTCATTGATTTGCCTAGCCTAGGCCGAGAAGAGGTCATCCCTGAGCTCCACTAATTAACGTGGGCTGAGATTAGGTCATCCTTGAACTACATTAATTAAATTGGGCTGAGATGAGGTCATCCTTGAGCTCCATTCATTGATTTTACCTAGGTTGAGATATGGTCATCCTTGAGCTCCATTCATTGACTTACCTAGGCAGAGATGAGGTCATCCTTGAGCTCCAGTCATTGATTTTACCTTGGCTGAGAGGAGGTCATCCTTAAGCTCCAAAATCAATGAATGGAGCTCCAGAATGACCTCATCTCAGCCTAGGTAAAAATCAATGAATGGAGCTCAAGGATGACCTCATCTTGGCCTTGGCAAAGTCAATGCATGGAGCTCAATGATGACCTCATCTCAGCCCAGGCAAAGTCAATGAAGGGTGCTCAAGGATGACCTCATCTCAGCCTAGGTAAATCAATGAAGGGTGCTCAAGGATGACCTCATCTCAGCCTAGGTAAATCAATGAAGGGTGCTCAAGGATGACCTCATCTCAGCCTAGGTAAATCAATGAATGGAGCTCAATGATGAACTCATCTCATCCTAGGTAAATCAATGAATGGAGCTCAAGGATGACCTCATCTCAGCCTAGGTAAATCAATGAATGGAGCTCAATGATGAACTCATCTCATCCTAGGTAAATCAATGAATGGAGCTCAAGGATGACCTCATCTCAGCCTAGGTAAATCAATGAATGGAGCTCAATGATGAACTCATCTCATCCTAGGTAAATCAATGAATGGAGCTCAAGGATGACCTCATCTCAGCCTAGGTAAATCAATGACTGGAGCTCAATGATGACCTCATCTCAGCCTAGGTAAATCAATGAATGGAGCTCAAGGATGACCTCATCTCAGCCTAGGTAAATCAATGAATGGAGCTCAAGGCTGACCTCATCTCAGCCTAGGCAAATCAATGAAGGGTGCTCAAGGATGACCTCATCTTAGCCTAGGCAAAGTCAATGAATGTGGCTCAAGGGTGGCCTTGTCTCTCAACCTAAAGAAAGCATACCTCATGGCTTGGCTCCAGTAGCTCTCCACAAAGCCAAGGGTCCCCCGAAGGACAGGGGCACCCCATTCGGGAAGTCCACCTAAAAATGAAAAAGTACCAAACCCTCATCTACACAGTCCAAGATCCGTTATTTTTACCACACATAAAAGAAGGCAAAAGACAGCCATATGTTTCGGAGGCCAAAGTCCTCCATCACGAGGGCTTATTGTAGAAAAAAGGTGTCTATTGGATGACCTCATCTCAGCCTAGGAAACGTCCATTCGCTGATCTTCCCTTCCTGCAAATGACCTGGAAGCAACAAGTAAAACCTCGCTTCTGGGTCCTGGTGTCACCTACCAGTATGGCCAGGGAAGGAGTTAAAGCAGAGCGATCCGAGGGCAGATGAGACATAGAAGGGTCCAAAAAGTCGGTCACCCTAATCATACCAATCTACCCAAACATAATATTCCAAATCATGTAATGCTAAAAACATCTTTCCATCATTATGTGCGTTAGAATAAAATAACACATGACGCAATGACGTCATCATAAATTACTTCTTCCGGGGAAACTCATCATTTATGACGAAACACGTCGGGCGGAGCCTCGTGCCGATATCATTAAATAACCAGAAGTGACGGAGTTTAGCCTTGTATGCCGGCCGGATTGTTTAGTGTAATGCGCAATTGTATGAACCCACACGTAAGTGCCATATAAAAGTGCATTAAAGTTGTTTATAAAAGATTCTGCGCATTGTTTCCTCCGAGAGTCCATGCACTGATATTTGGAGTGGCTGTGAGAGTGTGAATCGGAACAACGCTTTCCTGGATTCCTCGTACCGGGTTGGCTGTACCGGATGCAGGAGGAGAATGGCGATGTGACCTGGATGTACTAGATACAAGTGCGATGGCGAACCTAGGGAACGGGTGCCACAGCTGGCACGCAGAGCCCTCTCTGTGGGCACGTGAGCCAAGTCGCTGGATCGCTACCCCGGGCCACATGACCTTTAGCCGGGCCAGATGCAGCTGATCCCAAACCTCGCACTCAGCTGACAGCCATCACCAGCTCTATAGAACGGGCGGGGTGGAAGAGCGCGTGCGTTGGCAGCAATGGCTCTACGGTGTAAGGAGATTTACGACGCAAGTGACTTTAGTTTCTATAATCTGATGCTGGACGGGTCGGTGTAGTCTGAGCAGTGCTGGGTGTCACTGCTGCCCCTGGAAGATGGGGATTACCGGGGGCTCAGAGCGAGGTGCACAGGTGAGAGGGGAGGGGGCACTGCACATGCCGGGTAGGGCCGGGACTCCTAGAGGGGCCATTACTGTAGCGGACCATCTCCTCCCGGGGATTGGACATATAGTGGGGTGAGCAGAGTTCTGCCCCCCCCCAGCCCCTCCTCTGGACGCAGTGACATGACCTCTGACACCCTGCTTTGTACAACTGTTGCGGTTTGGGCACTCAGGCTCAAAAAGGTTCACCATCACTGGTATAGAGGGTCAAGATTGGCTGGTAAGTTTACATCCATCTTTGGCAGTGGTGGGAATCATGTGGATCATAAGGAGCAATGGTGGTGGTGGATTTATGTTACAATTGATGGGCACAGTGAGGCTGCATATGAGGGGCACAGTAAAGCTGCATATGAGGGGCACAGTGAGGCTGCATATGAGGGGCACAGTGAAACTGAAACTGATGGGGCACAGTGAGGCTGAAACTGATGGGGCACAGTGAGGCTGAAACTGATGGGGCACAGGGAGGCTGAAACTGATGGGGCACAGGGAGGCTGCAATTGATGGGGCACAGGGAGGCTGCAATTGATGGGGCACAGGGAGGCTGCAATTGATGGGGCACAGCGAGGCTGCAATTGATGGGGCACAGCGAGGCTGCAATTGATGGGCACAGTAAGGCTGCAATTGATGGGCACTGCGAGGCTGCAATTGATGGGGCACAGCGAGGCTGCAATTGATGGGGCACAGCGAGGCTGCAATTGATGGGGCACAGGGAGGCTGCAATTGATGGGGCACAGTGAGGCTGCAATTGATGGGGGACAGTGAGGCTGCAATTGATGGGGCACAGTGAGGCTGCAATTGATGTCTTTATCAATTTTTTTCAGAATTTTTGAGTTTGCGCCCCCCCAAAAAAATTTGAGCACCAGTCGCCACTGCATATAAGTGTAGTTATCCTTATTTTTTATTTTTTTATGTTCTTGTTTTTTTCTCTACAAAAACAAATACAAATTTGTGAAATAAAAACATTTTTTAATGGGAGAACCGTGATGGGCACCGTGGCTGCATTTGATGGGCACCGTGGCTGCATTTGATGGGCACCGTGAGGCTTCAATTGATGGGGCACAGGGAGGCTGCAATTGATGGGGCACAGGGAGGCTGCAATTGATGGGGCACAGGGAGACTGCAATTGATGGGGCACAGGGAGGCTGCAATTGATGGGGCACAGGGAGGGTGCAAATGATGGGGCACAGGGAGGCTGCAAATGATGGGGCACAGTGAGGCTGCAAATGATGGGGCACAGTGAGGCTGCAACTGATGTTTTTTTTCAGTATTTTTCTGAATTTTACAGTTTGCTTTGCACTCCTCTAAAAAATTGCCACTGCATACAAGTGTGGTTGTCCTTATTTTTCCCTTTTTTTTATTTTACGATGTTGTTTTTGTTTCTCTACAAAAACAAATAAAACTTAGTGAAATAAAAAAAAAGCGAAAAACAAAAACGGAGAAAAATAAAGTTGCAGTTGTCAGACAATATGGACCGCTAGGAGATATGGCGTTGCGGTGATGTCACTAAAGTGATTGATAAATGGCATTTGGTTAGTCGTGGATTCAAGCGATTCCCCCCCCCCCCCCCCATTTATCAGACTGACACATAGGGGGATATGGGAGAAGATTACACGACACCCGATACAATGTAACGGAACGTGAAATGTGGTAGAAAACGCCACACCAAGGGGGGGGAGGGGGGGGGGCTTTGATGTGTCATTCCACACGCTGAACGTATCAGGAGGAACTGACAGCAATTAGGAAATCTCTTTGTTTTCCCCCACTGTTCCCGAGCTACGTCCTGTCAGCCGTCTGCCTTTCTTCTTCTCGGGACAAGTACAGCGGAGCGCGCCGCGTTCCCCAGGAGCGCCGCAGCGGACAGCCAGGTGAACGCGAAAACTTCACCTTTACATCACAGAAATGAAACAGACATTTTTTTTTTAAACGCCGAGATCCTTCCCACATGCGGAGACATTTTATGTAAGAAGGAAATACAAATATACGTCACTAAATCATTAATACCGCCATTCATCGCTTTCATTCCGTCTACGGATCACACATTTTCACTCAAAATGGCTTAAAAAAAAAAAAAAAAAAACACCTTTCGAGGTTTCTGCGAGCTGCACTGTGCGCGGTCGTCAGTCAAACTCGGGTTGGGTGGCTGCAGCCGCCATCAGGGGGGTACAGGCATTACACCTGTAAGGGGCCTGATGGTCCCCCAGGGGCCCGGCTGGCCCCCCTCCCGTTTTTTTATTTTTTGCATTACACCTGTAAGGGGCCCAATAGTCCCCAGGCCCCCTCCTGTTATTTTTTTTGCATTACACCTGTAAGGGGCCCAATGGTCCCCAGGGCCCCTTACAGGCACGGCTGGCCCCCCTCCCGTTTATAAAAAATATATATATATTTATTTATTTTTTGCATTACACCTGTAAGGGGCCAAATGGTCCCCAGGGCCCCCTCACGGTTTTATTATTATTATTTTTTTGCATTACACCTGTCAGGGGCCCGATGGTCCCCAGGGCCCCTTACAGGCCCGGCTGCCCCCCCATTTAAAAATAAATAATGTATTTATTAATTGTTTTGCATTACACCTGTAAGGGGCACAATGGTCCCCAGGGCCCCCTCACGGTTTTATTATTATTATTTTTTTGCATTACACCTGTCAGGGGCCCGATGGTCCCCCTCCCATTTAAAAATAAATAAATGTATTTATTTAATCTTTTGCATTACACCTGTAAGGGCCCAATCGTCCCCAGCACCCCCCCCCCCCACCCGGCTTATTATCTCGCGTCAGGAGTGAAGAGATTACACCCCCCCCCTTGGTTCTCTGCTCCAGGGGGGCCCTGCCTAAAGCTGTGTAAGGGGCCCCAAAATTTGTAATGGCTGCCCTGTCAGTAGCTACAGGTGTGCCTCAAGCTGCAATCCCTCTAAATGTGACGTTTCCTTTAAAAGAGACCACCCCCCCTTTTTTTTTTAAACCCTTTAAGTGCCAGAGAAGTTTTTTGTGGGAGGAGTTTTTTTTGTGCACACGCTTGAAAAAAATAAATCTTTTTAGGCCTGAAGATTAGTTAAAACCCCCAAGCATGATATATTTGCTGAAAGCCAGTGCCGATGTTCTGTCGAGAAGTGCACCCCCCCCCCCCATTGAATATTGCCCGGGACGAACGACGCATGTGGAACCTTGGTTTACGAGAAACGCGGTTAACGAGCAACTTTTTTTTTTTATTCTGACTCGGTTTGTGAGTGTTGTCTCGCAAAACGAAAAAAAAAAATTCAAGCTAATGGGGTGTGCAGTACCGCGTTTGGCCAGAGGCGCGGGGGCGCCGGTGACACTCGGAACGGTTCGGAAATACTCGAAATTATTCTGAATCACTTGGAAATACTCAGAGGGTTTCCAAGATCAGCCGAGCTGTCCCTGAGTATTTCCGAGGCTCTCAGGTGCCCCCCCCCCCCCCCCCACCTCTGACCACATGCGGTATCGCATGCCATAGAAGTCAATGTGGAACGAATTATCTTCGTTTGCATTGACTTCTATGGGGAAACTCGCTTTGATATGCGAGTGCTTTGGATTACAAGCATTCTCCTGGAATGGATTATGCTCGTAATCCAAGGTTCAACTGTGTATATATATATATTTTTTAATTTTAGCACAGACCCTAGAGAATAAAATGGTGGTTGCTGCAATACGAGAAGTCCCCCGCCCCCCCCCATCAAATAGTGCCCGGGACGAACGGCGCATGCGCCGTACGTCATAGCACAACTGCTGATTTGCCGATCAGCTGGGCTGACGTAACCATGGCGCATGCGCACATCGTAGGAGGTATCTTTCGATGGGAGATATCATTTCACAGCCACAATTTAAACCTATACAAAACGGGGGAAACCGGACCATCAGCACACTATAAAGCCGCCCCGCAACAGAGAGGCACAATGTGAGAACTACGGTCTAAGCCCCCCCCCCCCCCCGCCATCCGCTGTTTGTATAGGTTTCAATTGTGCCCGTAAAACGGTATCTCCCATCGAGAGATAGCCCCTACGATGTGCGCATGCGCCCTGTTCACGTCACTCCAGCTGGAGTGTGGCACTGTCCTGCGCATTCGCAGGCACTATTCGATGGGGGGCACTTCTCAACAGAACACCGGAACTGGTCGGCAGTAAGGGTTAAAGAGCTTTAACCACTTCTTAAGGACCCCTTCACGCCGATATACATCGTCAGAATGCCACGGCTGGGCACAATCATGTACCTGTACGTATGTCTCTTTAAGCCCAGCCGTTGGGTGTTTCTAACTGTAGGGGGCAGGGCTGGACGTATGACGTCAGTGATCGTCTTTCCCTATATCAGGGAACAGACGATCACTGACACTGCCACAGTGAAGAACAGGGAAGCTGTGTTTACACTCACCTCTCCCCGGTCCTAAGCTCCGTGACCGCACCCGCGGGACCCGATCGCCGCCGGTGTCCCGCGATCGGTCACCGGAGCTGAAGAACCGGGAGAGGTGAGTGTAAACACAGCTTCCCTGTTCTTCACTGTGGCAGTGTCAGTGATCGTCTGTTCCCTGATATATAGTCACATGTCCAACCCCGCCCCCCTACAGTTAGAAACACATATGAGGTTACAATAGGGGAGGGAGATGGCAGTTGGATACAGTAGATACAATGGGGGGGAGAGATTGCAATTGGATACAGTAGATACAATATTGGAGGGAGATGGCAGTTGGATACAGTAGATACAATATTGGAGGGAGATGGCAGTTGGATACAGTAGATACAATAGGGGAGGGAGATGGCAGTTGGATACCGTAGATACAATAAGAGAGGGAGATGGCAGTTAGATACAATAGATACAATAGGGGAGGGAGATGGCAGTTGGATACAGTAGATACAATGGGGGGGAGAGATGGCAGTTAGATAGAGTAGATACAATGGGGGGAGAGAGATTGCAGTTGGACACAGTAGATACAATGGGGGGAGAGATGGTAGTTAGATACAGTAGATACAATGGGGGGAGAGATGGCAGTTGGATACAGTAGACACAATGGGGGGGAGAGATGGCAGTTGGATACAGTAGATACAATGGGGGGAGAGATGGCAGTTGGATACAGTAGATACAATGGGGGGGGGAGATGGCAGTTGGATACAGTAGATACAATAGGGGAGGGAGATGGCAGTTGGATACAGTAGATACAAGGGTGGAGGGAAATGGCAGTTAGATACAATAGGGGAGGGAGATGGCAGTTGGATACAGTAGGAACAATAGGGGAGGGAGATGGCAGTTGGATACAGTAGATACAATGGGGGGGAGAGATGGCAGTTGGATACAGTAGATACAATGAGGGGGAGAGATGGCAGTTGGATACAGTAGATACAATGGTGGGGGAAGAGAGATTGCAGTTGGACACAGTAGATACAATGGGGTGGGAGATGGCAGTTGGATACAGTAGATACAATGGCGGAGGGAGATGGCAGTTAGATACAGTAGATACAATGGGGGGAGAGATGGCAGTTGGATACAGTAGGTACAATGGGGGGGAAGAGATGGCAGTTGGATACAGTAGATACAATAGGAGAGGGAGATGGCAGTTAGATACAGTCAGGGATGCACTGGCCATTGGGACTACAGGGAGTTTCCCGGTGGGCCGACGGCTCAGTGGGCTGGCTTCAGTGACAGCGGACTGCCGCCCCCTCTGCTCCTCTGTCTCTCCCTCCCCGCAGCGCTCACCTGGGGGGAACAAAGAAGTAGGGGGAGGACCAGAGGAGCATGGGGGGGAGGGGACAGACAGCTGACTCAACAGCTATGGCCTGGGAGTTTCTCACTTCTGCCTAATCTTGTCCCATAAGGGGGGGCACAGAACTGATTCTTTGCCCCGGGTGAAATAATGTCTAGCTTCCCCACTGGTACTGCCTATAAGAGTACCAGTACCAGCCGTTCTACTCTAATAAAGTAGAATGGCTAGTGAAGGTGGAGAGGGGGCTTGGGTGGCGGGGGGGTGCGGGAGTTGTCCGGCCACCATGGGAGAGACCTGTCAAAGTGGGCCAGTCTGGATGAAGTCCAGGGCCAAATTTCTGTCCCAGTCCAGCCCTGGATACAGTAGATACAATGGGGGGTGGCCGTTGGATACAGTAGATACAATAGGGGGAGATGGCAGTTGGATACAGTAGATACAATAAGAGAGGGAGATGGCAGTTGGATACCGTAGATACAATAGGGGAGGGAGATGGCAGCTGGATACAGTAGATACAATAGGGGAGGGAGATGGCAGTCGGATACAGTAGATACAATGGGGGGGGAGAGATGGCAGTTGGATACCGTAGATACAATAAGAGAGGGAGATGGCAGTTAGATACAGTAGATACAATAGGGGAGGGAGATGGCAGTTAGATACAGTAGATACAATGGGGGGGGGGAGATGGCAGTTAGATACAGTAAAAACAATGGGGGGGGAGAGATGGCAGTTGGATACAGTAGATACAAAGGTGGAGGGAAATGGCAGTTAGATACAATAGGGGAGGGAGATGGCAGTTGGATACAGTAGATACAATGAGGGGGAGAGGTGGCAGTTGGATACAGTAGATACAAAGGTGGAGGGAAATGGCCGTTAGATAAAGTATATACAATGGGGGGGGGGGAGAGATTACAGTTGGATAAGGTAGATATAAAGGTGGAGGGAAATGGCAGTTGGATACAGTAGATACAATAGGGGGGGGGGATGGCAGTTGGATACAGTAGATACAATGGGGGAGAGAGATGGCAGTTAGATACAGTAGATACAAAGGTGGAGGGAAATGGCAGTTAGATACAATAGGGGAGGGAGATGGCAATAGATCTCCCGGTGACATGTACCGCTCTACATTGTCAGCAAAGTTTAACACGTTAACTGCCGATCCGCAAAGAAGCAACAACAACAGTTTAAAAATAACTTTAGCAATCTTCTAATCGATAGACGCATGGAGGAGGTTTGCCCGGAGAATTGCTTTTAATAATTCTAATTATTCGATTTAAGAAAATGAAAAACTTAAAGCAGACTCCATGAAGCAGGAGACCCCTTTTCATTACAGGTTATGCAGCCCGGCGCTGTAATCCGTCTCTTTGTTCTGTGCGCACATGTCGTCATGTCAATAAAATGAAGGATGATATAGATTTAGGAGGGGAGCGCGGTCTCAGTGTAGCATCCCTCATATTATTATTCCTGTATCATCTGTTACAAAGGAAGACCAATTCCCACATCTAATTACAAACAGGATTTCAGAGTCATTAAAC
This sequence comes from Rana temporaria, assembly GCF_905171775.1. Lineage (NCBI taxonomy): Eukaryota > Metazoa > Chordata > Amphibia > Anura > Ranidae > Rana > Rana temporaria. Next base: position 178,548,688 of record NC_053497.1, on the reverse strand, counting down.
AAAATACATTTCCATTAGTGCCTGTGCAAAGCGAGAGGGTGAAAACGAGGACTACTTCATATCGCAACGCCGCCGCTGGGCTGTTTTCTTTTATTTATTTTTTTGCACGGAGAAAATGTGTCAACTTTACACAAATGTCAAAGATTTAGCGCCGTTCTTTGTTTTTTTTTAAATGATTAATAAGATTCTCCTTGTCGGGAAAACGTGGCGTTCTAAGTTGGAGAACTAAGTTCCACCATTGCTAAAGCCAGGGCTGCTGTTAGAAACCACGGGGCCCCATACAGACAACCTGACGTGGAGCCCCATCCAGACAACATGACGCAGGCAGGGCACCAGACAACCTGAAGTGGGGCACCAGACATCCTGACGCAGGTAGGACCCCATACAGACGACCTGACACGGGGCCCTATACAGATAACCCGACACGGGGCCCTATACAGATAACCCGACGCAGGGCCCTATACAGACAACCTGACACGGGGCACCAGACAACCTGAAGTGGGGCACCAGACAACCTGACGCAGGCAGGGCACCAGTCAACCTGAAGTGGGGCACCAGACATCCTGACATAGGCAGGACCCCATACAGACAACTTGCTGCGGAGCCCTATACAGATAACCCGCCGCGGGGCCCTATACAGATAACCTGACGCAGAGCCCCATACAGACAACCTGACACAGGGCACCAGACAACCTGATGCAGACAGGGCACCAGTCAACCTGAAGTGGGGCAGCAAACATCCTGACGCAGACAGGGCACCAGACAACCTGATGCTGGCAGGGCACCAGACAACCTGAAGTGGGGCACCAAACATCCTAATGCAGGCAGGGCACCATTCAGAAAACTTGACGTGGGCCCCATACAGAAAATCTGATGTTGGGCCCCATACAGGCAACCTGACGCAGGGCCCCATACAGACAACCTGACACGGGGCACCAGATAACCTGACGCAGGCAGGGCACCAGACAACCTGAAGTGGGGCACCAGACAACCAGACGCAGGCAGGGCACCAGACAACCTGAAGTGGGGCACCAGACAACCCGACGCAGGCAGGGCACCAGGCAACCTGAAGTGGGGCACCAGACATTCTGATGCAGGCAGGGCACCAGACAACCTTAAGTGGGGCACCAGACAACCTGACGCAGGTAGAACCCCATACAGACGACCCGCCGCGGGGCCCTATACAGATAACCCGACGAGGGGCCCTATACAGACAACCTGACGCGGGACCCTATATAGACAACCTGACGCGGGGCCCTATACAGACAACCTGACGAGGGGCCCTATACAGACAACCTGACGAGGCGCCCTATACAGACAACCTGACACAGGCTGGGCACAGACAACCTGATGCAGACAGGGCACCAGTCAACCTACAGTGGGGCACCAGACAACCTGACGCAGGCAGCGCACCAGACAACCTGACGCAGGCAGGGCACCAGTCAACCTGAAGTAGGGCACCAGACATCCTGACGCGGGCCCCATACAGAAAACCTGACGCGGAACCCCCATACAGACAACCTGATGCGGGGCCCCATACAGGCAACCTGACGCGGGGCCCCATACAGACAACCTGACGAGGGGCCCCATACAGACATCCTGAGGCAGGGGCCCCATACAGACATCCTGATGTTATGAACGAGCACAGTGAGTGATCAGTACTGATTACTCTGTGTTCATTCAGGCATGAAAGGGGCTAGTAAACATATTTACAGGACCCTAAGCCCACCATGGCTAGAGCCATGGCTGCTGTTGGAAACCACAGGGCCCCATACAGACAACCTGACGCGGGGCCCCATACAGGCAACCTGACGCAGGGGACCCCATACAGACAACCTGACACAGGGCCCTATACAGACAACCTGACGCAGGGCCACTATACAGACAACCTGACGCGAGGGCCCCACACATACAATGTTTCTGTTATGAACACAGTGAGTGATCAGTACTGAACACTCATTGTGTTCATTTAGGAAAGAAAGGGGCTGGTCAACATATTTACAGGACCCTTCCCCCACTTTTGATATCAATGGATCCTATTGTGTTCATTGCAGCTGCCATTGGGAAGGAGAGGCATAGTTAGAAGACATAGATGAGCGAGTTTGGGGTGGAGGAACTTGACTGGTCCTGCACAGAGTCCTGACCTCAACCCGATTAGAACACCTTTAGGATGAATTAGAGCGGAGACTGTGAGCCAGGTCTTCTCGTCCCAATACTTTTGGAAATATAGCGTATATATTTGTACGGCCGTACCGAGGTGGTTACCGTTGACCATGTCTCACCCCAACCAAGGGTCACCGTATCACCCAACACCTCCATCCTGGATTTCATATAGGATGCCGTCCTCGTTGGCACCCGGCACACAACGCTATAAACTCGTCTGCTTTGTTATCTCGGTGGCGGAATTCCAGACGTCATTATAGAAATGATTATCATTCCGCGGAGCGGCTTTCAAGGTCTTGCGAAAGGTTCAACATTTATGTATTTCCCCCTCGTGTGCCAATACAAACACATCGGCGAATGGGGGGAATTTATCCAACTGGAGGGGAGGAGAAAAATTGAATGCCAAAACAAAAAAAAACAGATATTGCCGTGTGTGGCGTTCAGCTTTGATTTAAATACAGCGGAACCTCGGATTACGAGAATAATACGTTCCAGGAGAATGCTTGTAATCCAAAGCACTCGCATATCAAAGCGAATGTCCCCATAAAAGTCAATGGAAACGAAAATAATTTGTTCCGCATTGACTTCTATGGCATGCAATACTGCATGTGGCCAGAGGTGGTGGGGGGTGCCGGAGAGAGATTTGGAAATACTCAGAGACGGTTCGGCTGCGAGGAGCTCCTGGCACAGAACGGGTGTGCCAATCACACAGACAGGGCCAGCCTTTGGGGTGTGCGAGCTGTGCGGCCGCACAGGGTGCCATGGGCAACAAGGGCGCCGTGCGGCCATCCAGAGACGTACTAAGGGGGGGGGGGGGGGCGAGCCACCCCCGGGTACCACACACTGGGGGGTATCAGACCGGTACCCCCCTCTGCGATTGTATTACACCCGCGGTGTGGCCTGTCTGTGCGATCCCGGATGTCACACAGGCATAGCCGAGTGAAGCCGCCTCCCCCTCCTCTCTGTTTATGTGTAAACAGGGGGAGGGGACCTCCTGTGCATGTGCCGCCGCGCTGATCTGAGGTACTGAAGGGGGGCTGCACTGAATGGGGGGGTACACTGGAGGGGGAGCTGCACTAAACGAGGGGGGGCTACAATGAAGGGGGGCTGAACTGAACGGGGGGCGGCGGCACTGAACGGGGGGTCTGCATTGAAGGGGTTTCTGTGTAACATGCAAAGGGTCCAGAGCTGCAGGGTTCTGTGTAATGTAAAGGGGTCCAGTGATGCCGGGTGCTATGTAATGTAAAGGGATCCAGAGGCGCAGGGTGTTGTGTAATGTAAAGGGGTACAGAGGTGCAGGGTGCTGTGTAATGTAAAGGGGTGCAGGGTGCTGTGTAATGTAAAGAGGTGCAGGGTGCTGTGTAATGTAAAGGGGTCCAGAGGTGCAGGGTGTTGTGTAATGTAAAGGGGTCCAGAGATGCAGGGTGCTGTGTAATGTAAAGGGGTGCAGGGGGCTGTGTAATGTAAAGAGGTCCATAGATGCAGGGTGCTGTGCAATGTAAACGGGTGCAGGGTGCAGTGTAATGTAAAGGGGTGCAGGGTGCTGTGTAATGTAAAGGGGTGCAGGGTGCAGTGTAATGTAAAGGGGTGCAGGGTGCAGTGTAATGTAAAGGGGTGCAGGGTGCAGTGTAATGTAAAGGGGTGCAGGGTGCAGTGTAATGTAAAGGGGTGCAGGGTGCAGTGTAATGTAAAGGGGTGCAGGGTGCTGTGTAATGTAAAGGGGTGCAGGGTGCAGTGTAATGTAAAGGGGTGAAGGGTGCTGTGTAATGTAAAGGGGTGCAGGGTGCAGTGTAATGTAAAGGGGTGCAGAGATGCAGGGTGCTGTGTAATGTAAAGGGGTGCAGGGTGCTGTGTAATGTAAAGGGGTGAAGGGTGCTGTGTAATGTAAAGGGGTGCAGGGTGCAGTGTAATGTAAAGGGGTGCAGGGTGCAGTGTAATGTAAAGGGGTGCAGAGATGCAGGGTGCTGTGTAATGTAAAGGGGTGCAGAGATGCAGGGTGCTGTGTAATGTAAAGGGGTGCAGGGTGCTGTATAATGTAAAGTTAAATTAAAACAAATTATTTGTTACAAATATTTTTTCCTCTTTGTGTATGTTTAGGTGACCAGGGGGCGAGGGGTGAAGATGGGGGGGCGAGGGGGCGCCACAGGATTAGCTCGCACAGGGCGCCTGAACACCTAAGGCCGGCCCTGCACACAGACCGCTGCTCCTCGTCTCCTACAAAAGAATCTGACGGGTCTCTGTGGCCGTCCGGGGCTGTCACACGGCCATCATCCAGTCCAGATGCAGAAATCTTATCTAATCAGCTTCCATTACATTATGAGCCGCGGTATGTGCCAAGCGCATATTTGTCTAAGTGCTGCGATAACCGCGTATCTGTACGCCCGCCGGGACACACGGCGCGGGAGACGGAGGATTCATTCTTACCACGATACAAAACTAGGAAGAGTTTTCTGCAAGTGTATTCAAAATTATACGTATATATATATATATATATATATATATATATATACACACACACAGGGGGCTGGATTCAGGTACGCGATACAATGGCGTATCTCCAGATAGGCCGTCGTATCTCCGAGTTATCCTATGTTAAGTATGGCCGTCGTACCCGCGTCGAGTTTTGAAAATTTTACACCGTTTGCGTAAGTCGTTCGCGAATAGGGCTGGACGTAATTTACGTTCACGTCGAAAAGCAATGACGATTTGCGGCGGAATTTCGAGCATGCGCACTGGGATTTTTTCACAAACGGCGCATGCGCCATTTTCGTAAAAAACGTAACATACGCGGGGTCACCATTCATTTAAATAAAACACGCCCACATCATCCCCATTTGAATTAGGCGGGCTTACGCCGGCCCACATACGTTACGCCGCCGTAACTAAGGGTGCAAGTTCTTGCTGAATACGGAACTTGCGCCCTAATTTACGGCGGCGTAACGTATCTGAGATACGTTACGCCCGCAGAAAGATACGCTTATCTTTCTGAATCTAGCCCACACACTCTATATTGTCACAAGTATTGGGACGGCTGCCTTTACATGCACATGAACTTTAAGGGCATCCCACAAAAGTAAGTACACCCCTCACATGTTTGTAAATATTTTCTTCTATCTTTTCCTGTGACAACACTGAAGAAATGACACTTTGTATCTACAATGTTGTGTAGTGAGTGTACAGCTTGTATAACGGTGTAAATTTCCTGTCCCCTCAAAATAACTCAACACACAGCCATTAATGTCTAAACCGCTGGCAACAAAAGTGAGTACACCCCTAAATGAAAATGTCCAAATTTGGGTCCAATTAGCCATTTCCCCTCCCCCCGGTGTCATGTGACTGGTTAGTGTTACAAGGTCTCAAGTGTGAATGGGGAGCAGGTGTGATAAATTTGGTGTTATCGCTCTCACTCTCTCATACTGGTCACTGGAAGGACAACATGGCCCCTCATGGCAAAGAACTCTCTGAGGATCTGATATAAAGAATTGTGTCTCTACATAAAGATGTGATGTCAGACCACCCGACCAGCTTTTCTAAAGACATACTAAAGTGGCTGAAGGTGGGTTTGAGCAATAAAAGTCCATCGCTGAGCATTTCTACTTCTAGTTGAACAATTTTTGGACGTCACCCAATCAGAACAATAACTGCCAACCCTTCCAGCACATCGAGGGAGGAAAAATAAATCTTCACAATCAACAAAAAGCAACAACCAACATGAATCCTTCCACCGTCATCTTCACTCTCCACATTAATCTGAGTGCTTTGTGTTTATTTGCTTTTTCTTTTAAGTGTATATATATATCTCAGTGGCGGCTGGTGCTCAAAATTTTTGGGGGGCGCAAACAAACGAAGAAAAAAAAAATCAATAAATTGCAGCCTCACTGTGCCCATTAAACGCAGCCACTGTGCCCATCAATTGTCGCCACTGTGCCCATCAATTGTCGCCACTGTGCCCATCAATTGTCGCCACTGTGCCCATCAATTGTTACCACTGTGCCATTAATTTGTTACCACTGTGCCATCAATTGTCCCCAATGTGCCATCAATTGTCACCACTGTGCCATCAATTGTCACCAATGTGCCATCAATTGTCACCACTGTGCCATCAATTGTCACCACTGTGCCATCAATTGTCACCAATGTGCCATCAATTGTCACCACTGTGCCAATTTTTTTACCTGAAACTTCCCTCTTAAAGTTAGGGTACGTGTTATACGCCGATAAATACGGTATACACTGGATGACTGGACCAGAGCAGCTCTTGTGGAATGTTTACAGTCTGCAGGGGTCAGGACTGACCAAAAGTGGTCCAAGGAAGGAAAACTGGCCAAACAGGGATACGGTCAGAAGTAGCCTAGGCTCGTTGATGGAGGTGGGGAGGGAAGGCTCGTTGATGGAGGTGGGGAGGGAAGGCTCATTGATGGAGGTGGGGAGGGAAGGCTCATTGATGGAGGTGGGGAGAGAAGGCTCATTGATGGAGGTGGGGAGGGAAGGCTCGTTGATGGAGGTGGGGAGGGAAGGCTCGTTGATGGAGGTGGGGAGGGAAGGCTCGTTGATGGAGGTGGGGAGGGAAGGCTCATTGATGGAGGTGGGGAGTGAAGGCTCATTGATGGAGGTGGGGAGTGAAGGCTCATTGATGGAGGTGGGGAGGGAAGGCTCGTTGATGGAGGTGGGAGGAGGGGAGGCTCATTGATGGAGGTGGGGGAGGGAAGGCTCACTGATGGAGGTGGGAGGAGGGAAGGCTCATTGATGGAGGTGGGAGGAGGGAAGGCTCATTGAGCGAGGTGGGAGGAGGGAAGGCTCATTGATGGAGGTGGTAGGAGGAGGGGAGGCTCATAGATGGAGGTGGGAGGAGGGGAGGCTCATAGATGGAGGTGGGGAGGGAAGGCTCATTGATGGAGGTGGGGAGTGAAGGCTCATTGATGGAGGTGGGAGGAGGGAAGGCTCATTGATGGAGGTGGGGGAGGGAAGGCTCGTTGATGGAGGTGGGGTGGGAAGGCTCATTGATGGAGGTGGGGAGGGAAGGCTCATTGATGGAGGTGCACAAACGAGGACCATAATGACATGGATGAGCGTGTTAGGGGTGGAGGAACTTGACTGGCCTGCACAAAGTCCTGAACTCAACCCGATAGAACACCTTTGGGATGAATTAGAGCGGACACTACGAGCCATGGGCCGTCCAACATAAGTGCCTGACCTTACAAACCCGATTCTGGAAGAATGGTCAAACATTCCCATAGACACACTCCTAAACCTGGCCTTCTCGGAAGAGTTGAAGCCGTTATAGCTGCCAACTCAATTTTGAACCCTACGGACTAAGTCTGGGATGCCATTAAAGTTCACGTGCGTGTAACGGCAGGCGTCCCAATACTTTTGACAATATAGCGTGTATGCATGTAGGTTTCTCTGACATTGCATCTCTGAAAAGTGCAGACAGGTGTGGGAAGGAATTTATAATAAATCTGCTGATGGTGGCTGTAAAACATAAGAGGTTACAATATGGATCTGCGGCGGCCCAACTTCAGAAAGAGCGTCTTCCGGCAATCAGGCCCCGCCGACAGATCCGAGCCGCCCTTAATAATGCATAGGATTTTCTTTTTTACATGTCACAGCAGAAGTATCAATTCTGTCCTCCGTGTCGTTTTCGTGACGCTGATCCGTCCTGACAGCGTTCCATTAAACCAATGAGCTTTCCGCCTCCTGATGTTCTCTTAAATATTCCTCCAAGTGATGTATTTTTTTTTTCTCTCTCTCTCTCTTTGCGTTTTTTTTTTTTTTTCCGCTTTTTAAACAGCCTGTGAAGGTTGTTTGCATTGAAGAACGAGGTGCGGCAATCCAGGTACGGCGTCCTAACACACGTCCCGAAAAAAAACACGAAGAAACCATTTGCTGAACAGAGGCCACGAGGCAAAAAAAAATCCCCCCCCCCCCTTTCCTCGGTTTAATTTGGTTTTGCGCCTTCGAGGATCCGGTGAACTGGAAGAGACTTGACAGCGCAGTTAACACGCAGTTTTGCATTCGAGTTACCTAAGGAAATACTTAGCACTGTTTGATATTTCGCAGGGGACGGCGAGAAAAGCAATTACTAAATCATGCATGACGACTGCGAATTCCAACAAAAGGCAGGAAAAAAAAAAGCAAAACGCTTTAATCTGCGCACGGGGGAGGAGGGGGGGGAGAGGCGGCGAGAGACCGCGTGCCGTGTTCACCGCCGCGCTAACATGACACGGCGTCTTTGATTTTTTTTTTTGCATTTGTTTAATACTGTATGATATTTAAAAGCGCGGAAAAAGTGCGCAGTTTAGGCTCTTACATGTGTAGAGGATCCCGGAGGAGCAACAGACAGAAAAAAAAAGAAAAAGAAAAAAGAAAATACAAAAATTATTTTATTTTTTTATTTTTTTTACAAAACTGGTTATTTTCAAAGAGAGAAGTGACACCGGCTGAGAAGGAGAACGGGGGGAGGCCGACAATGAAAATCAGAGGATTGTGTGCCCCTTTAAGAAGGCGAGTATTTTTTGGAATCCCGGAGGAGCAACAGGCCCAAAAAAAATAAAAGAAAAATTATCATTTTTTTTTTTTTTTTACAAAACTTGATAGTGACACCGCATGAGAACAATGGGCGGAGGCGCGGGGGGCCAAAAAAATAAATCGGAGGATTTTTAAGAAGGAGAGCAATACAATTCTTCATTTTTGATAATAAAAATAAATAAAAAAGATAAAAACTTAAAGGGGAACTCCAGGAACGAACTGAAATTTTAGTACTTTGTTATTGTTTCCAAGTAGAACCCAATTTCGAGAGCCATTTCTCAGGAAACCCAGTGTGGAGAACGGCCATCGGAATTCCATATTATGGAAAAACGGCAGGGAAATCTCACCATTGTGGGAGGGGCAAAGACACAAACTACTGCAGGAAACCTCACCATTGTGGGAGGGGCAGAGACACAAACTACTGCAGGGAAATATCACCATTGTGGGAGGGGCAGAGACACAAACTACTGCAGGGAAATCTCACCATTGTGGGAGGGGCAGAGACACAAACTACGGCAGGAAATCTCTCCATTGTGGGAGGGGCAGATACACAAACTACTGCAGGGAAATCTCATCATTGTGGGAGGGGCAGAGACGCAAACTACTGCAGGGAAATCTCATTGTGGGAGGGGCAGAGACACAAACTACTGCAGGGAAATATCACTATTGTGGGAGGGGCAGAGACACAAACTACTGCAGGAAAATCTCCCCATTGTGGGAGGGGCAGAGACGCAAACTACTGCAGGGAAATCTCATTGTGGGAGGGGCAGAGACACAAAATACTGCAGGGAAATATCACTATTGTGGGAGGGGCAGAGACACAAACTACTGTGTTTCAAACAAACATCTGTCTGCTCATTTGTTTGGGGTCTGAAGAACTTTTTTTTTTCCTCGAAGTTGCTTTTGAAAACTTCTCAGTGTTCCAGCACATTCCGGAAGCGATTATTTGCCACCAGAGCGATAATTACAAGAAGTTCTATCTGTGACAATCTCCAAGCACTGGGGAAATTTCTTCTGGCACAGCGATGCTCAGCTGCGACACCACAGCCGCTAATCCATGGCCCGCAGCGAGCAGGTGCGCGAGACTTCACGGCGTTTCACTTCGGTTTCCGAAGACTTGCGTCCTGCCAGTGATCCGTGCGTCATCCCTGGCACAGATTCTAGACACTGCTCGGTAATCCAAAAGCCTAATAAGTCTGCGAATATGCGGAGCAGGTAAACAGCTACTAGTCAACAATTTCAGCTGCTACGAATGACCATTTATTGCAACGATGGGGGGGGGGGGGACTGTGCGGTTGGCTGTGCGACCACAATCCATGAAGCAAGCCGCCATAAGCAGATTAGGAGGCCAGGGCTCTGGAAAACTTCTACACCTTAAGTCAACGTGTGCCCAGATCATGCACAATAAAGCATTTACATATTCTGAACATGCAGTAAAAGTGTTCTCGGGGCTCTCCTCAACCTGCACAGTTTCCTGTGTTTGAGGCGCATAGGGGGCCCCAGCCCTTTCCCCAAAGCAGCTGGTCCCTTGAGCCCGGGCTGCCCTTCTACATCCCAGATATGCCCCCAGCACTCTGACCCCTCTAGACCCTAGATATCCCCTACCTCCTACCTACTTGATTTATGTTTACCTGCACTGTCTCCATTGTAGGGACCCCAGAGCATTACTTTGCCCAGGGGCCCGTGATGCTATTTAGACGGCCCCGACAGGTGACAGTTGAGAGGCTTTTTGACCTGCATTTTTGGATGCAACACATCCTATTGAGGTGGCTGCATTCAAATAGCAACTGAAAATCACAGCCAACATGATCCCTGAAAGAAGCCTTCAATGACCTCCGTAGCCAAAGGCGTTGTGGAAAAATTAATCTTCAAAGTTTTAACAAAAAAATGTTTTGGTTGACCAATCATAGGGGGGGGGAGAAGTGTTAAATATAATGTACCAGCAACAAAAATTTACATATTTTATGTGATATTAAATTTGTTGTGGGGACAACCTCAACTAGGTGTAAAATATGAAAAGAAGAACAGGAAGTTTAATTGGCACTACTGACCAAAAGAATATCTATCACGCCAATTGACAAAAAATAAAATCTATGTAAGGTATGATAAAACCATAATAAAAATAAACCTGGACATGTTCAAATTCATGAACATGAGCCCTAAAACAAGCCCAAACTCACCTCTGTAGCTATGAGCATTGTGGGGAAATGCATCTTTAAAACTCACAGAAATCTGCGCTCTGTTCCTATTACTTTGCATTGCAGCAAAAATCTGGGCAGCTTGCCAGCACTCTAATATAAACACACAGCAGGATAGGAGGAACAGAAGGTGTTACAGTAGGAAGTACATATTTACGAATGAATTACCGTATTTATCGGCGTATACCGCTCACTATTTTGCCCTGAAAATCAGGGCAAAATCGTGGGTGCGCGGTATACGCCGATACCCGCTTTCCCGTGCCGAGTTTGAATACTGCGCCGACATATACCGAGCGCAGTACACTCGTGTATCTTCGGGCAGTCTCGGCTCCTCTCTCGCTGACGTCCTGGACGTACAGGACGTCAGCGTGAGAGTAGCCGAGCATTGCCGCCAATACACGAGTGTACTGCGCTCTGTATATGTCGGCGCAGTATTCAAACTCGGCGCAGGAAACGAGCGGGGAGGACGTGAGGATGCCGCAGAAGGACGCCGGACCCGACGAAGAGGACACCCGAAGCCGCAGACGGACCCCGCGCAAGACACCAAAACTAAGTACAAAAAAAACATTTTTCGACAGGATTCGGGGCAACTTTAGGGGTGCGCGGTATACGCGGGAGCGTGCTATTCCGCGATAAATACGGTATATAGGTTACAATAGAGTGTATAATATTGCAAATTTTACTTCAAGGCTTATTGGTCTTTATGAGACCTGAACACTGAGCCATGGACAGAACTGCTTCAGCCTGTTGGGTCTCATTAGCACAAGCTGGAGTTACTGTTCACCAGGAAAAGTATCACAAAAAGCCTCAGACTTCACAAATACTGTACATTGGATGGCAAAAGAAATACAAAATCACAAAAGATGATCACTTTTATTCTGTTACTCAAAACGTTTTCGAGTCAAAGAAGCCATTACAGAAAGGGGCCAAAACAGCCGAGGCACCCAACAATGCGCTGACCCCGCCGGTGGCCCAGAGTAGGGGCTTCCTTTGAAGCTTACAATGTACCGTTTCTTGTGGAGAATGGATGAAAGAGGAGCCGACTGAATCCTAGAACCAACCCGCAGTCTGTACTTTTGTGACATTTAACAATCGTTCTATTAAATGTCCGTCTATCCGACTCTCAAATCACTGTTTCTCGTTGCCGATGACGTTTGTACACATTTTGGCATAGGCTGTTCTTATCTTTGACACTGACCCCCTTTGACACATTAAATAATTACGCAGCTCTCCTGACAGATGCACCTGCCGAGCACGTTTCGACTGTTTTAGTCGACTTGAGAGCTCACATATCAATGTGCAATCAGCCCAACAGAACACATCTACGCAACGGTGTAGGAACCTTCCACTTCTTTCCATAAAAGTTAAAGGGCAGCTTCCATTGCACACTTGTTTTTTGAAGGGTGCAGGTCTCTGTATGTCATCTCCATGCTTGGTTCACCTAATGAGTCAATGACCTGACCCAAGCATGGGATCGGTGAAGTATACACCGATCATCTACAGTAGAACATATTGAGTAGATCCCCCTTTTGCTGTCAAAACAGCCCTGACCCATTGAGGCATGGACTCCACTAGACAAAACACCACACTGCCTACTCCGGCTTGCCTTCTTCCCATACTGCATTCTGCTGCCATTTCTTCACCAGGTAAGTGACACACATGGAAACCACCTAGCCCTTTGAAAGTAGGCTGTGATATCTGGCACCCCTCCCACACCAAGGAGCCTTCCCTCCCCCACCAAGGAGCCTTCCCTCCCCCACCAAGGAGCCTTCCCTCCCCCACCTCCACCAATGAGCCATCTTTGCCCCACCCCATCATTGACCCTTCCCACCTCCACCAATGAACCTTCCCTCCCAACCTCCACCAATGAACCTTCCCTCCCCACCTCCACCGAGGAGCCTTCCCTTCCCTCCCCACCTCCACCAAGGAGCCTTCCCTTCCCCCACCTCCGCCAATGAACCTTCCCACCCCCCCACCTATGCCAATAAACCTTCCCACCCCCCCACCTCACCTCCGCCAATGAACCTTCCCTCCCCCCAACCCACCTCCGCCAATAAACCTACCTTCCTACCCCACCTCCATCAATGAGCCTTCTCTCCCCCACCTCCATCAATGAGCCTTCTCTCCCCCACCTCCATCAATGAGCCTTCTCTCCCCCACCTCCATCAATGAGCCTTCTCTCCCCCACCTCCATCAATGAGCCTTCTCTCCCCCACCTCCATCAATGAGCCTTCTCTCCCCCACCTCCATAAATGAGCCTTCTCTCCCCCACCTCCACCAATGAACCTTCTCGCCCCCACCTCCATCAATGAGCCTTCTCTCCCCCACCTCCACCAATGAGCCTTCCCTCCCCCACCTCCACCAATGAACCTTCCCTCCCAACCTCCACCAATGAACCTTCCCTCCCCACCTCCACCGAGGAGCCTTCCCTTCCCTCCCCACCTCCACCAAGGAGCCTTCCCTTCCCCCACCTCCGCCAATGAACCTTCCCACCCCCCCACCTATGCCAATGAACCTTCCCACCCCCCCACCTCACCTCCGCCAATGAACCTTCCCTCCCCCCAACCCACCTCCGCCAATAAACCTACCTTCCTACCCCACCTCCATCAATGAGCCTTCTCTCCCCCACCTCCATCAATGAGCCTTCTCTCCCCCACCTCCATCAATGAGCCTTCTCTCCCCCACCTCCATCAATGAGCCTTCTCTCCCCCACCTCCATCAATGAGCCTTCTCTCCCCCACCTCCATCAATGAACCTTCTCTCCCCCACCTCCATAAATGAGCCTTCTCTCCCCCACCTCCACCAATGAACCTTCTCGCCCCCACCTCCATCAATGAGCCTTCTCTCCCCCACCTCCACCAATGAGCCTTCCCTCCCCCACCTCCATCAATGAGCCTTGGTCACCCAAGATCCTGTCGCCGATTGGCTGGTTTTCTTTCCTTGGACCACTTTTGGTTGGTCCTGACTACTACAGACTGGAAAATCCCACAAGAGCTGCAGTTTTGGAGTTGCTCTTTAAAGAAAAAAAAATAATGAAAAACTCAAGATTTGAACTGATTTTATATCTCTACACACCGAAATTGAAGAGATTGGGTTTCTATTAAAACTTCTATACATCAGGGTTTATATAAAAATTAATCATAACACCGCCATTACAAGGAATGAATCTTAGTCATTCATACATCAGACAGATTATTATACCTTCAGTTTAAGCGTTTTAATCAGCGGAAACTGATCATGCAAAGCTACTGAAATCTATTTTTATAGGGTATTTAGTACTCTATGCTCCTAAAAAGAAAATTAAACATGAGCACTTTTAACAAATTTTAATTTTTGTTGGTTTTATATTTTTTGTGCTTTTTTTTTTCCGCCACTTCAATAAAATTGTGTTTCCTTTCAAAAAATCCCATTTCCTATCTTCTTTAAGACAAAGCCAATCCCATAAAACTGGCAGCCGATAGTCTTATCAATTATCTCCTTCTCTTTTCAAAATGTACAAAAGTGCCACTAACAATGATTGAAGGCGACCACCAAAAAAAAAAAAAAAAAAAAACGCACTGCGCCCACACTCCGTGCCTGGTGCCGGCGTACTTTTCCGTCCAATGTTTTTTTTTCGAGGGATGTGACTAATGGTTGGGGATTCGGAAAAAGCCGGGTTCAGATACCTCCAAAATTGATTGAGTCTAGGCATCAAAATGCAAATGAGCCCATTCCGGGTAGACTTAATTGTGATGATCTGAAAAAGGCCAAATAGTGTACGGATTCGAGTTAAAGAGTTTTCTCTGAAAGGCAATCAGAGGAAAAGCCACTTCTGTGATTTATTCAAAACCTACGTCGGCAAACATCTTAATCCACTTACTCTATACATGAAGTACGCCGCTGTAATGGGATAGTAAAGCCGACAGATGAGAAGATAAACGCATAGGTTGCTTATTTTTATTTAACAAAGTTCCTTTGATCAGTATTTCAATTGTGGAAAAAAAACGATGATGGGGCTTATTTAAAAAAAAAAATAAAAAAAATAAAAGGCGCCCATGTATTTATGAAAAACTTGTGTTACTGACTTGTTGTGAACAAGGTAAAAATATATTTCAAATACGGTAACTAATTCATAGAAAGATTTTGACTGCCTACTGTTTTCTCACTCTAAATTCTACCAAAACTCCACTCAAAAACCCCATTCATACCTGAGCCATTTGAAGTGAAAGCATTTCAATGGTCAACATCAATATTTCCTTTATATTGAATGGTGCCCATTCACACTTTGGTCATTCGCAGAAGGTTTCCAGAAACCCTTCATTAGTTAACATCAAGATTCCCATTATATCTAATGGTGCCCATTCACACCTGAGCCATTTGAAGGGAGTTTCCCAAAGTACTTCAACGGTCAACATCAAGATTCACACCTGAGCGCTTTGAAGGGTTTCCCAAAGCACTTCCAGGTGAACATCAAGATTCCCAGTGCCCATTCACACTTGGTCATTTGAAGCAGGTTTTAGGCACGTTTTCTTTCACTGATCAACATTAAGATTCCTATTATATTTAAAGATGCCCATTCACACCTGAGTGATTTCAAGTGGGTTTCCCAAAGCTCTTCACCGGCCAACATCAAGATTCCCATTATAGTCAATGGTGCCCAATCACACTTTGGTCATTTTCAGCAGGTTTTCCAAAACATTTCATTAGTTAACATCAAGATTACCATTATATCCGATGGTGTCCATTCGCACCTAAACCATTTGAAGGGAGTTTCCCAAAGTACTTCAACGGTCAACATCAAGATTCACACCTGAGCGCTTTGAAGGGTTTACCAAAGCGCTTCCAGGTAAACATCAAGATTCCCATTATATTTAATGTTGCCCATTAACACTTGGGTCATTAGCAGTAGGTTTCCTGAAAACCTTCACTGATTAACATCAAGATTTCCCAAAGCACTTCCAGGTGAACATCAAGATTCCCTTTATATTGAATGGTGCCCAATCACACTTTGGTAATTTACAGCAGGTTTCCAGAAACCCTTCATTAGTTAACATCAAGATTCATATTATATCCAACGGTGCCCATTCACAGCTGAGCCATTTGAAGGGAGTTTCCCAAAGCACTTCAACGGTCAACATCAAGATTCACAACTGAACAATTTGAAGGGTTTCCCAAAACACTTCAAGGTGAACATCAAGATTCCCAGTATATTCAATGGTGCCCATTCACACTTGGTCATTTGAAGCAGGTTTCCCGATACCCTTCATTAGTTAACATCAAAATTCCCATTATATCGAACGGTGCCTTTCAAACCTGAACGATTTTAGGCACGTTTTTCTTCATCAACTTGATCAACATTAAGATTCCTATTATATTTAAAGATGCCCCATTCACACCTGAGTGATTTCAAGTGGGTTTCCCAAAGCTCTTCACCGGCCAACATCAAGATTCCCATTATATTCAATGGTGCCCAATCACACTTTGGTAATTTTCAGCAGGTTTCCCAAAACATTTCATTAGTTAACATCAAGATTCATATTATATCCAATGGTGCCCATTCGCACCTGAGACATTTGAAGGGAGTTTCCCAAATTACTTCAACGGTCAACATCAAGATTCACACCTGAGCGCTTTGAAGGGTTTACCAAAACACTTCCAGGTTAACATCAAGATTCCCATTATATTCAATGGTGCCCATTCACACTTGATCATTTGAAGCAGGGTTCCCGATACCCTTCATTAGTTAACATCCCATTATATCAAATGGTGCATATCAAACCTGAGCGATTTTAGGCACGTTTTCCTTCACTGATCAACATAAGATTCCCATTATATTTAAAGATGCCCATTCACACCTGAGTGATTTCAAGTGGGTTTCCCCAAGCTCTTCACCGGCCAACATCAAGATTCCCATTATAGTCAATGTTGCCCGTTAACACTTGGGTCATTGGCAGCAGGTTTTCCTGAAAACCTTCACTGATTAACATCAAGATTTCCCAAAGCACTTCCAGGTGAACATCAAGATTCCCTTTATATTTAATGTTGCCCGATCAAACTTGGGTCATTTGCAGCAGGTTTCCCAAAACATTTAATTAGTTAACCACTTGCTTACTGGGCACATATACCCCCCCTTCCTGCCCAGGCAAAAAATGTCAGCTTTCAGCACCGTCACGCTTTAAATGACAATTGCGCGGTCGTGCGACGTGGCTCCCAAACAAAATTGGCGTCCTTTCCCCCCCCCCCCCCCCACAAATAGAGCTTTCTTTTGGTGGTATTTGATCACCTCTGCGGTTTTTATTTTTTGCGCTATAAACAAAAATAGAGCGACGATTTTGAAAAAAAAAAAATTTTTTACTTTTTGCTATAATACATATTCAATAAAAAATTTTTTTATTTTTTTTCTCAGTTTAGGCCGATACGCATTCTCATACATATTTTTGGTAAAAATAAAAATCGCAATAAGCGTATAGTTATTGGTTGGCGCAAACGTTATAGCGCCTACAAAATAGGGTATAGAATTATGACATTTTTTTTTCTTTTTTTTACTAGTAATGGCGGCGATCTGCGATTTTTGTCAGGACTGCGATATTACGGCGGACACATCGGACACTTTTGACACATTTTTGGGACCATTCACATTTATACAGCGAACAGTGCTATAAATATGCACTGAATACTACATAAATGTGACTGGCAGGGAAGGGGTTAACACTAGGGGGCGAGTAAGGGGTTAATGTGTGCCCTGGATAGTGTTTCTAACTGTGGGGGGAGGGGAGTGAGTGGGGGAGTTGACCGATGGTTATCCCTATATACAAGGGACACACCATCGGTCTCCTCTCCCTGACAGGACGTGGATCTCTATGTTTACACACACAGAGATCCATGTCCCTGTCTCTGTGACTGCCGATCGCGTGTGCCTGGCGGACATCACGGCCACCAGGCACGCGCATCGGCACCTGAGTGACGCGGCGGGCGGGCGTGCGCTCCGCCAGTGGTGCTCACGCTCCCCCCAGTGGCTGTAGGCCGGATTGTAGACGGCCTCCCGGCAATTAAGAGCCACATTGTGGCCGTAAAAAAGTCGTTGGGCGGGTGGGAAGTGGTTAACATCAAGATTCCCACTTTATCGAATGGCGCCCATTCACACCTCAGTCTGTTTTCATCGGACAAACCGATCGCGCGTACGAGGCTTTACAGTCGTTTTGTTATAAAACTTTGTACAGTTTTATGTATTTATTTATTTTAACAAAATTAGTTGTGTGGGTAGGGGGGTGGAGTGTAGGGGGGGGGGGTTGCTGGGTAAGATTGTTTAAATTGTTTTATAATACAGGACCTTTGTCGAGTCACTTCTGCGTCGTTGCGCTGTTTCAAAGGGTCAACGCCGACCCACGCGTTTCTCTTTCTTTCTGACCCCCTAAAAAACGCGTAGACTATTATTGTTGGCTTTCCTATTATACAATCTTTTTCTTCTTTCGATGAATGGCTTCTCATTCTCTTCCAGACCCAACTGTATTAAGTTATGGAATCCGCGGCTTTGTCGCGCGCGCCCCCACCCCCGATTTGACAGGCACAATTATAATCGTTGAGGCGGTAATCTTTTTCCAAAAGCAAACTCCACGCCGCCGTAACCTTTGCTGATGAATTACAACGCTGCCAGCGCAATAGTACGCGGCCTAATTTCCTAAAACAATAAAAACACCAAGTTCCTCATTCGGAGAGAGAAATGAAACACGAAGGACGATGTTATTCATGGTGAAAGCGCGGCGCGGGATCGCGTTCCAGGCATTATCTAACCCATTAAACACAACCCTGGAAATAAATATCGCCGCTTTTAATTCAATCTGTTTTTGTCTATCAATTCACTGATTGCTTTTGTTTGTTTCTTTCTTTTTTTTTCGGGGCGGCGGGAGAAGAAACCGAAGAATATGAACGCAAAAGAAAAAAAAAGCGTTTTTAAGCTTTTTTTTTTTTTTTTCTTCTGCCGAACGCGGCTCGCGGGAGTCGTGCCGATGTGAATGGAATAGGTCAAGTCAAATACCGGCCTGAAGCAAATGTCACTGTTATTACGGGTTGAGTTATACGCTTGTTTTCCTATTATTGCGTATAAATAAATACCCTGTAACAGACGTACTTAAATCTAGGCTAAATTACCCGCCGCACGGCGAGAGAATGATTTAAAAACGCGCTGCCGCGGAAGGAGGGCGGGTTGGGTTATTCGGAGACAAAAAGGCAAAAATTGAAGGGTTATTTCTCCGCTAAAAAAACAATCATCGACCTGCCGGGAGACTAAAGAGCAAATCCACATTAAGGGCTCGTTGACATCAGCGGGCGCGCGTTATGCGCACGGGTTAGGAGCGCGTTGCGACACATTGTAACAACGCATAATCGCTTTTCATTTTTTTTTTTCCTTTAAACTTTATAGCGGTTGTAAATTTTTACATATACCCACCTGAGTAACTAGCCTCAGGCGATACACGGATGATTTTTTATTTTTCCGTATATAGGTTGTACCTGTTAATCTGCAACCCTCTTCTACAGAGTCACTCAAAGTCCAAAATGTACACAGAATTTCTGAGCTCTGGAAGGCAGGGGGCGAGGATCTCATGTCACACTGCACAACATTGGGAGCTGAGTGTAATCTGAGACCTGAGTGGAAAGAATAGAAATGCCCCCTTCAACACAGTCTTATTGTCAGGGTCAGAGGTCAAGCTATAGCAGTAGGGAGATTCCCACTAACCGGCTGGATAAATGAACAAGCAGATCCCTCTGGAACAGGGGGTAGGCAACTTGTGGCCCTCCAGCTGTTGTGGAACTACATTTCCCATGAGGCATTGCAAGGTTGGACGTTACAATTACTCCCAGAGGCATGATGGGGTTGGCAGTTACAATCAATGCTGTATCCAAGGCCCAGGCCTAGGGCAGCACTTTGCAGGGGGGCAGCACGGACAGTGTCCCCGCCGGCTTGCGCTACACTGTTAGGCAAATTAGTTTAGCGCCCCCATAAATCGGCCGCACTGCTTCCAGTATGTGGGCGGTTGGCATTCTGCAACTGTGGGGGGGGGGGGGGAGCCTCGCTTCTAATTTTTTACCATCCCTGTCCCATTGCAGAGATTTTCCTTCACTTCCTGTCCCATAGCCAAACAGGAAGTGAGAGGAAATCTATGCAAATTAAGGGAATCCCCCGGCCATCAGAACTAGTGTCCCCACTTGAAAATTTCAGGGTGGGTCTAAAACCGCAAGGGGTGTGGCCTTGACAGGAAGGGGTGGGTCATATTTAAATTAGGGGGTGCACGAGATTAGTCAGGCCTAGGGCAGCACAAAACCTAAATACACCCCTGGTTACAATTACTCCCAGAGGCATGATGGGACTTGTAGTTCTGCAACAGCTGGAGTGCCCCAGGTTGCCTATCCCCGGCTCTGGAGGATGATGTGGGCTCCCCCCAAGGTCTAAGTACTAACTGGTGTTCACCAGAGCTCCTGTTGGTGGAAATGGTCAACGCTCGGGACCCGGTGCGCGTTCCTGGCAGCCGCGATGTCCGCCGGGCACCCGCGACTGCCCGCAATCACGGCAGGACCGCGGATCTGTGTGTGTAATGATGGGGTGTAAACACACAGATCCACGTCCTGTCAGAGGAGAGGAGACCGATGTGTGTTCCCAGTACAGAGGAACACACATTGGTCTCCTACCCCAGTCAGTCCCCTCCCCCTACAGTTAGAATCACTCAATAGGGAACATATTAACCCCTTCAGCGCCCCCCTAGTGTTAACCCTTTACCTGCCAGACACATTTACACAGTGCAGTTTTATAGCACTGATCGCTGTATAAATGTGATGGGTCCCAAAAACGTGTCAAAAGTGTCCGATGTGTCTGCCGCAATGTCACGGTCACAATAAAAATCGCAGATCTCCGCCATTACTAGTAAAAAAAATTAAAAATATATAAAAATGCCATAAATCTATCCTTTATTTTGTAGACACTATGGCCCGGATTCAGATACAATGGTGTATCTCTTGGCGGGCGTAACGTATCTCAGATACGTAAATTAGGGCGCAAGTTCCGTATTCTGAAAGAACTTACGCCCTAAGTTACGGTGGCGTAACGTATGTGGTCCGGCGTAAGCCTGCCTAATTCAAATGTGGATGATGTGGGAGTGTTTTATTTAAATGAATTATGACCCCACGTAATTGACGTTTTTTTCGAACGGCGCATGCGCCGTTCGTGAAAGAATCCCAGTGCGCATGCTCAAAATTACGCCGCAAATCGTCAATGCTTTAGACGTGAACGTAACTTACGTACAGCCCTATTCGCGAACGACTTACGCAGATGACGTAAATTTTAAAAAATTTGACGCGGGAACGACGTCCATACTTAACATTGGCTATTCCTCATATAGCAGGAGCAACGTTACGCCGGAAAAAGCCGAACGCAAACGACGTAAAAAAATCCGCCGGGCGCACGTACGTTTCTGTAAATATGCACCCTAAGATACGACGGCGTAAGAGACTTACGCCAGTCGGATCTTAGCCTAATTTCGGCGTATCTTGCTTTTTGAATACAGAAAGAAGATACGCCAGCGCAGCTTTGAATTTACGCGGCGTATCAATAGATACGCCAACGTAAATTCTTTCTGAATCTAGCCCTATAACTTTTGCGCAAACATATCAATATATACGCTTACTGTGATTTTTTTTTCTCAAAAAAAAAAAGAAGAAGAAGAAGAAGAAGAAGAAGAAGAAGAAGAAGAAGAAGAATACGTATCGACCTAAACAGAGGAAAATGTAAAAAAAAATAGTGATATTTATTAAATCAAAAAGTTCAAAATATTGTGTGTTGTTCAAAATTGTCGCTCTTTTTTTGTTCATAACGCAAAAAATAAAAACCGCAGAGGTGATCAAATACCACCAAAAGAAAGCTCTATTTGTGGGGAAAAAAGGACGCCAATTTTGTTTGGGAGCCACGTCGCACGTCCGCGCAATTGTCGGTTAAATCGACGCAGTGCCTAATCGTGATTCGGCACTGCGATGCTTTAGCCGACAATTGCGCGGTCGTGCTGCATAATGGTCCGGGTCTTAAGTGGTTAAAGATGATTTTTCGCAATCTTCTCCTTTAAACCTTTATCTTCATACAAAGAATTTCCTCCAATCCCGGCTCCGCATTCAGGAAACACGCGTCTTATTCCTGATACTTTTACTTTTGATATAAAAGACACCGCTTCAACTTTATCTTCCATTTTAAAAAATATGACGCTCCATCCATGGCGATAAATCTCTCTCACAAAACTTTATCGGCTTCATATTTCCCCATTTTCAGGCTTTGAACGCATGAAAATGGTTAAAGTGAGACCATAAAAAGAGGAAATGGAACGTCTTCACTTGTCACACGAAATGAGACAAAACACCAAAAAACGACAGATTCAGGATCTGATTATTCCAGCTATTCCGACATTGTAAAAACACGAATTTGTCGCTAAATATTACCGGTATACCAGCTACCACTTAACCACGTAAGACCCGGACCTGTAGGCAGCTAAAGGACCTGCCCAGTTTTTGCGATTCGGCACTGCGTCGCTTTAACTGACATTTGCGCGGTCGTGCGACGTGGCTCCCAAACAAAATTGGCGTCCTTTTTTTCCCACAAATAGAGCTTTCTTTTGGTGGTATTTGATCACCTCTGCGGTTTTTATTTTTTGCGCTATAAACAAAAATAAAGCGACAATTTTGGAAAAAAATGCAATATTTTTTCCTTTTTGCTATAATAAATATCCCCCAAAAAGATAAAAAAAAAACATTTTTTTCCTCAGTTTAGGCCGATACGTATTCTTCTACCTATTTTTGGTAAAAAAAAAAACAAAATGGCAATAAGCGTTTATTGTTTGGTTTGCACAAAATTTATAGCGTTTACAAAATAGGGGATAGTTTTCTTGCATTTTTCTAAAAAAATTTTTTTTTTTTACTACTAATGGCGGCGATCAGCGATTTTTTTCGTGACTGCGACATTATGGCGGACACTTTGGACAATTTTGACACATTTTTGGGACCATTGTCATTTTCACAGCAAAAAGTGCTATAAAAATGGATTGTTTACTGTGAAAATGACAAGTGGCAGTTTGGGAGTGCTGAAGGGGTTAAGTGTGACCTCATCTCTGTTTCTAACTGTAGGGGGGTGTGGCTGTAGGTGTGATGTCATTGATTGTGTTTCCCTATAAAAGGGAACACACGATCAATGACGGCGCCACAGTGAAGAACGGGGAAGCTTTGTTTACACACGGCTCTCCCCGTTCTTCAGCTCCGGGGACCAATGGCGGGACTCCAGCGGCGATCGGGTCCACAGGTCCCGCAGTCACGGTGCTATGGACCAGGTCGCGGGCACGCGACCAACGGCTGGGCACTTAAAGAGGACGTACCTGTACGTACATGTGCCCAGCCGTGCCATTCTGCCGACGTATATGTGCAGGAGGCGGTCCTTAAGTGGTTAGAGTATCTGAAGTATGTGTTTCCCCAACAAATGCAGCCAGTTTCCCTAACAAAGCATTGACCACCACCTTATGAAACTTGGGAACCCAGCGACCCACGATTCCTAATTATTTACTCCGACTATTCGATTTTAAATTGTTTTCCCATCAAATGCAACCAGTTTCCCCGTCAAATGCAGCCAGTTTCCCCGTCAAATGCAGCCAGTTTCCCCGTCAAATGCAGCCAGTTTCCCCGTCAAATGCAGCCAGTTTCCCCGTCAAATGCAGCCAGTTTCCCCGTCAAATGCAGCCAGTTTACCCGTCAAATGCAGACAGTTTCCCCGTCAAATGCAGACAGTTTCCCCGTAAAATGCAGACAGTTTCCCCGTAAAATGCAGACAGTTTCCCCGTCAAATGCAGACAGTTTACCCGTCAAATGCAGCCAGTTTACCCGTCAAATGCAGCCAGTTTACCCGTCAAATGCAGCCAGTTTACCCGTCAAATGCAGCCAGTTTACCCGTCAAATGCAGCCAGTTTCCCCCATCAAATGCAGCCAGTTTCCCCATCAAATGCAGCCAGTTTCGCCATCAAATGCAGCCAGTTTCGCCATCAAATGCAGCCAGTTTCGCCATCAAATGCAGCCAGTTTCGCCATCAAATGCAGACAGTTTCGCCTGTCAAATGCAGACAGTTTCCCCTGTCAAATGCAGACAGTTTCGCCTGTCAAATGCAGACAGTTTCCCCTGTCAAATGCAGACAGTTTCCCCTGTCAAATGCAGACAGTTTCCCCTGTCAAATGCAGCCAGTTTCCCCTGTCAAATGCAGCCAGTTTCCCCTGTCAAATGCAGCCAGTTTCCCCTGTCAAATGCAGCCAGTTTCCCCTGTCAAATGCAGCCAGTTTCCCCTGTCAAATGCAGCCAGTTTCCCCTGTCAAATGCAGCCAGTTTCCCCTGTCAAATGCAGCCAGTTTCCCCTGTCAAATGCAGCCAGTTTCCCCTGTCAAATGCAGCCAGTTTCCCCTGTCAAATGCAGCCAGTTTCCCCTGTCAAATGCAGCCAGTTTCCCCTGTCAAATGCAGCCAGTTTCCCCATCAAATGCAGCCAGTTTCCCCATCAAATGCAGCCAGTTTCTCCGTCAAATGCAGCCAGTTTCCCCAACAAATGCAGCCATTTTCCCCAACAAATGCAGCCATTTTCCCCAACAAATGCAGCCAGTTTCCCCAACAAATGCAGCCAGTTTCCCCAACAAATGCAGCCAGTTTCCCCAACAAATGCAGCCAGTTTCCCCAACAAATGCAGCCAGTTTCCCCATCAAATGCAGACAGTTTCCCCATCAAATGCAGACAGTTTCCCCATCAAATGCAGAGTTTCCCCATCAAATGCAGACAGTTTCCCCATCAAATGCAGACAGTTTCCCCATCAAATGCAGCCAGTTTCCCTGTCAAATGCAGCCAGTTTCCCCATCAAATGCAGCCAGTTTCCCCTGTCAAATGCAGCCAGTTTCCCCATCAAATGCAGACAGTTTCCCCTGTCAAATGCAGCCAGTTTCCCCATCAAATGCAGCCAGTTTCCCCATCAAATGCAGCCAGTTTCTCCTGTCAAATGCAGCCAGTTTCCCCAACAAATGCAGCCATTTTCCCCAACAAATGCAGCCAGTTTCCCCAACAAATGCAGCCAGTTTCCCCAACAAATGCAGCCAGTTTCCCCAACAAATGCAGCCAGTTTCCCCAACAAATGCAGCCAGTTTCCCCATCAAATGCAGCCAGTTTCCCCATCAAACGCAGCCAGTTTCCCCAACAAACGCAGCCAGTTTCTCCAACAAATGCAGCCAGTTTCCCCATCAAATGCTGCCAGTTTCCCCATCAAATGCAGCCAGTTTCCCCATCAAATGCAGCCAGTTTCCCCATCAAATGCAGCCAGTTTCCCCATCAAATGCAGCCAGTTTCCCCATCAAATGCAGCCAGTTTCCCCATCAAATGCAGCCAGTTTCCCCATCAAATGCAGCCAGTTTCCCATCAAATGCAGCCAGTTTCCCCATCAAATGCAGCCAGTTTCCCCTCAAATGCAGCCAGTTTCCCCATCAAATGCAGCCAGTTTCCCATCAAATGCAGCCAGTTTTCCCCTCAAATGCAGACAGTTTCCCCATCAAATGCAGACAGTTTCCCCATCAAATGCAGACAGTTTCCCCATCAAATGCAGACAGTTTCCCCATCAAATGCAGACAGTTTCCCCAACAAATGCAGCCAGTTTCCCCAACAAATGCAGTCAGTTTCCCCTGTCAAATGCAGTCAGTTTCCCCTGTCAAATGCAGCCATTTTCCCCATTTAATGCAGCCAGTTTCCCCAACAAATGCAGCCAGTTTCCCCATCAAATGCAGCCAGTTTCCCCATCAAATGCAGCCAGTTTCCCCATCAAATGCAGCCAGTTTCCCCATCAAATGCAGCCAGTTTCCCCATCAAATGCAGCCAGTTTCCCCATCAAATGCAGCCAGTTTCCCCATCAAATGCAGCCAGTTTCCCCTCAAATGCAGCCAGTTTCCCCATCAAATGCAGCCAGTTTCCCATCAAATGCAGCCAGTTTTCCCCTCAAATGCAGACAGTTTCCCCATCAAATGCAGACAGTTTCCCCATCAAATGCAGACAGTTTCCCCATCAAATGCAGACAGTTTCCCCATCAAATGCAGACAGTTTCCCCATCAAATGCAGACAGTTTCCCCATCAAATGCAGACAGTTTCCCCAACAAATGCAGCCAGTTTCCCCAACAAATGCAGTCAGTTTCCCCTGTCAAATGCAGTCAGTTTCCCCTGTCAAATGCAGCCATTTTCCCCATTTAATGCAGCCAGTTTCCCCAACAAATGCAGCCAGTTTCCCCATCAAATGCAGCCAGTTTCCCCATCAAATGCAGCCAGTTTCCCCATCAAATGCAGCCAGTTTCCCCATCAAATGCAGCCAGTTTCCCCTCAAATGCAGCCAGTTTCCCCTCAAATGCAGACAGTTTCCCCATCAAATGCAGCCAGTTTCCCTGTCAAATGCAGCCAGTTTCCCCTCAAATGCAGACAGTTTCCCCATCAAATGCAGCCAGTTTCCCCATCAAAGCATTGTTTAAACAGGGAACGCACAGCAGTGTAACTGCTGTTTAACCATTTAGAAGCCGATTAGAGCCCACAAGCTCTAATCAGGAAGCCTATTAGAGCCTCTAACTCTAATCAGACACTTCCAAAACACCCCCACCACTGTAATTCAGATGGACCGGCGCTCGACAGGGGGCCCGACACCTGAATAGGGGGAGGGTAGCGGCCACAATAGATAGATTCATGCAATGCAATGACGGGTGCAGGAGAGAGGGGGAGGCGCTCCTGTGCCCACTACGGACGCACCGCCACTGCTTTGTAGACTCCAAATGTTATCAATTTCTGCAGATAAAGCTGTAATTTCACCTCCCTCGCTCTTCCCCCAGACAAGCGATAAGATCGATCCATGACCTGCGATAAGATCGATCCATGACCTGCGATAAGATCGATCCATGACCTGCGATAAGATCGATCCATGACCTGCGATAAGATCGATCCATGACCTGCGATAAGATCGATCCATGACCTGTTGCGATAAGATCGATCCATGACCTGCGATAAGATCGATCCATGACCTGCGATAAGATCGATCCATGACCTGTTGCGATAAGATCGATCCATGACCTGCGATAAGATCGATCCAAGACCGGCGATAAGATCGATCCATGACCTGCGATAAGATCGATCCATGACCTGCTGCGATAAGATCGATCCATGACCTGCTGCGATAAGATCGATCCATGACCTGTTGCGATAAGATCGATCCATGACCCGCTATAAGATCGATCCATGACCTGCCATAAGATCGATCCATGACCTGCCATAAGATTGATCCACGACCTGCCATTAGATCGATCCACGACCTGCCATAAGATCGATCCACGACCTGCCATAAGATCGATCCATGACCTGCAAAGAGATTGATCCATGACCTGCCATAAGATCGATCCACGACCTGCCATAAGATCGATCCACGACCTGCGATAAGATCGATCCACGACCTGCCATAAGATCGATCCACGACCTGCCATAAGATCGATCCACGACCTGCCATAAGATCGATCCACGACCTGCCATAAGATCGATCCACGACCTGCGATAAGATCGATCCACGACCTGCGATAGGATCGATCCATGACCTGCGATAAGATCGATCCAAGACCTGCGATAAGATCGATCCACGACCTGCGATAAGATCGATCCACGACCTGCGATAAGATCGATCCACGACCTGCGATAAAGATCGATCCACGACCTGCGATAAAGATCGATCCACGACCTGCGATAAGATCAATCCACGACCTGCGATAAGATCGATCCATGACCTGCGATAAGATCGATCCACGACCTGCCATAAGATCGATCCATGACCTGCGATAAGATCGATCCACGACCTGCCATAAGATCGATCCATGACCTGCGATAAGATCGATCCACGACCTGCCATAAGATCGATCCATGACCTGCGATAAGATCGATCCACGACCTGCGATAAGATCGATCCACGACCTGCGATAAGATCGATCCATGACCTGCGATAAGATCGATCCACGACCTGCCATAAGATCGATCCACGACCTGCGATAAGATCGATCCATGACCTGCGATAAGATCGATCCACGACCTGCCATAAGATCGATCCACGACCTGCGATAAGATCGATCCACGACCTGCGATAAGATCGATCCATGACCTGCGATAAGATCGATCCATGACCGGCGATAAGATCGATCCATGACCTGCGATAGGATCGATCCATGACCTGCGATGAGATCGATCCACGACCTGCGATGAGATCGATCCATGACCTGCGATAAGATCGTTCCACGACCTGCGATAAGATCGATCCATGACCTGCGATAAGATCGATCCATGACCTGCGATAAGATCGATCCACGACCTGCGATAAGATCGATCCACGACCTGCGATAAGATCGATCCATGACCTGCGATAAGATCGATCCACGACCTGCGATAAGATCGATCCATGACCTGCGATAAGATCGATCCATGACCGGCGATAAGATCGATCCATGACCTGCGATAGGATCGATCCATGACCTGCGATGAGATCGATCCACGACCTGCGATGAGATCGATCCATGACCTGCCATAAGATCGATCCACGACCTGCCATAAGATCGATCCACGACCTGCCATAAGATCGATCCACGACCTGCCATAAGATCGATCCACGACCTGCCATAAGATCGATCCACGACCTGCCATAAGATCGTTCCACGACCTGCGATAAGATCGATCCACGACCTGTGATAAGATCGATCCACGACCTGCCATAAGATCGTTCCACGACCTGCCATAAGATCGATCCACGACCTGCCATAAGATCGATCCACGACCTGCCATAAGATCGATCCACGACCTGCCATAAGATCGATCCACGACCTGCCATAAGATCGATCCACGACCTGCCATAAGATCGTTCCACGACCTGCGATAAGATCGATCCACGACCTGTGATAAGATCGATCCACGACCTGCCATAAGATCGATCCACGACCTGCGATAGGATCGATCCATGACCTGCGAAACCATTTTTTTACACTTCCCCGGAACATCATCTCCTCAGATTACTCCTCTGGACGACGGCGGCCATTGCGAGCGGCGGCACAAAGCGCTCCACAGCCTTGAAAGCCACAAAATCAATATAAATGGATTGACTGATGCTTTGAAAAAAAAAAAAGAAAAGCAAAAGATAGAAGAAAGATGGCTGCTTTAATGCAAGCAATATATTTAAAGAAAGCACCAATGAATGCATTCAGATCCAGCTGCAGCCCTAACCTTATAACGGATTACCTCTTTTTTTCGGACGGGCTCTATAAATACTCTGCGTTGCGCACATACGGGCGGCGCGGCGGCTCGATAGGACGCGGCCTCAGCTGGGGAGCCTCTTTGCATAATAGATTAATACGGCAGAGTCTTGTAAAAAAATGGAAATAGAGGATTCTTTTACAAGGCCTGCTGCTGCTTAGCTCGGCATTTCTGGAACAAAAACAAAGGTCACCTTGCAATAGTCACATCGCCTCCAATTGTTTTTACCACCCCTGGCTCGGGGCCAAGCTCCTAATATACCGAAGACAACAAAACGGCAGATGCAATCCCAAGGCTTTTTTTTAGGTGGGGGGGGGGGAAAGTACAAAATGAAAAACACTACAAGAGGAACGGTGGTTGGGAGTCTTTACAAGATACTTACATCGGGTGATCTTTACTTACAGTGCCTGGAAAAAGTATTCATACCCCTTGAAATATTCCACATTTTGTCACGTTACAGACCAGGCTCCTGAAATGTGTTTAGCGAATTTCACCACTTAAAGCGGGAGTTCACCCATTTGTTAAATTTTTTTTTTTCTCCCCTTAGATTCCTGCTCGTTCGGTCTAGGGGAATCGGCTATTTGTATTAAAATATGATCCGTACTTACCGTTTTCGAGCTGCATCTTCTTCCGTCGCTTCCGGGTATGGGTCTTCGGGAGCGGGCGTTCCTTCTTGATTGACAGTCTTCCGAGAGGCTTCCGACGGTCGCATCCATCGCGTCACTCGTAGCCGAAAGAAGCCGAACGTCGGTGCGGCTCTATACTGCGCACCGACGTTCGGCTTCTTTCGGAAAATCGTGACGCGATGGATGCGACCGTCGGCTAGCCTCTCAGAAGACTGTCAATCAAGAAGGAACGCCCATTCCCGCAGCCCATACCCGGAAGCGACGGAGAGGATGCATCTCGTAAACGGGTAAGTACGGATCATATTTTAAAACAAATAGCCGATTCCCCTAGAGAAAACGAGCAGGAAGCTAAGGGGGAAAAGTGCCCTCTAAGGGTGAACCCCCGCTTTAAAGTGGAGTTCCACCCATAAATATAACATTACATCAGTAGTTTTAAAAAAACGTCATTAGTCCTTTACGAATTTTTTTTTTTTTTTTAGATGCCTTCAAAGTGTTGTTGCTAGGCAGAATAGTTAATCTTCCCACTTCCTGCACCTAGGTGCTTAACCACTTCCATACCAGGTACTTACGCAGCTTCCCGCCCAAGCCAATTTTCAGCTTTCAGCACTGTCGCACTTTGAATGGCAATTGCGCGGTCATGCTACACTGTACCCAAACAAAATTGGCGTCCTTTTTTCCCCACAAATAGAGCTTTCTTTTGGTGGTATTTGATCACCTCTGCGATTTTTTTTTTTTGCGCAACAACTAAAAAAAGGCTGAAAATTTGGAAAAAAAATTACGTTTTTATTTTTTTCTGTTAATTTTTTTGTAAATAAGTTTTCTCTTTCAATTACGGGCACTGATATGGCGGCACTAATGGGCACCGATGAGATGGCACTGATGGACATCGATGAGGTAGTACTGACGGGCACAGATGAGGTGGCACTGATTGGCGGCGCTGGTATGCGACACTGATGGGCACACATAGGCGGTACTGATGGGCACACATAGGCGGCACTGATGGGCACACATAGGCGGCACTGATGGGCACACATAGGCGGCACTGATGGGCACACATAGGCGGCACTGATGGGCACTCATGGGCGGCACTGGGCACTCATAGGCGGCACAGATGGGCACTCATGGGCGGCACTGATGGATACTTATGGGTGGCACAGATGGGCACTGCTAGGTGGGCACTGGGCATGGATGGGCACTGTGGGGTGGCACTGATGGACACTGGGGTGGCGCTGATGGACACTGGGGTGGCGCTGATGGACACTGGGGTGGCGCTGATGGACACTGGGGTGGCAGCACTGATTGTTGCCAGTCAGTGCCCATTTGTGGGCACTGACTGGCATCTTTTTTCTTTATGTTTTTTTTTTTATTTATTTTTTAGACATTTTTTTTTTTTTTTTGCTTTTTTTTTTTTTTTGCCCACCCTGGTGCTCCAGGGTGGGCATCCCTGGTGGTCCAGTGTGGCGATCCGAGGGGGGGCTGCGCTGATAAACAATCAGCGCTAACCCCCCCTGTGAGGAGAGCCGCCGATCGGCTATCCTCTACTCGCGTCTGTCAGACGCGAGTGAGGAAGAGCCATCGGCGGCTCTTCCTGTTTACATCGTGATCAGCCGTGGTTGGACACGGCTGATCACGTGGTAAAGAGTCTCCGCCGGAGGCTCTTTACCGAGATCGGAGATGCAGGGTGTCAGACTGACACCCCGCATCACCGATCGCCGCGATGCGCGCCCCCACGGGCGCGCGCGGCATGAAATCCTGCAGGACGTTCTAGAACGTCCTGTCAGGATTTCATAACCACTTCCCGGACGTAAATCGGCCATAGGCCGGGCGGGAAGTGGTTAATGCTTCCTAACCTACACCGCACAGACTCCTGGGAATGTAGTGGGTGTAACTTTCCAGGAGTCTGTGCACTCCCCAGTCTCGAAGAATCATGTGACTTGGACATCACAGGTGCTGAAACCTGATCTGACACTGCTTGTGCAGCACTGAGCATGTGCTAGATCTGCAAGGCTGAAATCCAGGAAGTCATACAGTCTGGCTTCATGATGCCAACACTTAAGATGGCCCCAGTCAATTTCTATTTTATAAAGTGTCTAAATGCTGTAACAACCTAACAAAACGGACCTTAGTTTACAGACTAACTTTACTAGAATACATTAAAGGAGTTCTCTGACCTAAAACTTTTAACCCCCGCTGTGCCCGTTTATTTTGTATATTTTTACAGCCCGGGCACAGCGGGGGTTAAAAGTTTTAGGTCAGAGAACTCCTTTAAGCTTGTGTATTACAGGGGTATTTATATTTAAAAAGTGAAATTGTGGCCGGAACTCCGCTTTAACAACTGGACTAGGGTGCCCACGTGTCCCGGATTGCCCCGGGACTGTCCCGCAATTGACATGTCTGTCCCTGGTCCCGGGCACCTTTATTCTGGGACAATACAATGTCCCGAAATAAAATAGAGGACACCGCCCACCAGGGCCGGATTCCAGACAAGGCCAACAAGGCCAGGCCTCGGGGCGGCAGGGGGTGCAGGGGCGGCACTGCGGCTGAGAGGAGAGGACACTTTCATTTCCGGAGTCCCCCCTGTCATGTCACGGATGGTGAGAGGAGATAAAACAGAGGGAAGAGGAGGTAATATGGCAGCACCCCCCCCCCCCCCCGGTTCTCAATGTCATTTTGTCAGACCCCCGCAATGCTCAATGTCACCCCCCCTGCTACTCAATGCAATTTTCGGCAGCAGCACCCCCCCCCAATGTCATATTCGGCAGCAAAACCCCCCACCCCCTCCTTCGTGTGTTGCCGAAAAAGTCCCCCCGGCGGATTATGTCCCCCCTGTACTGCGCAGGTGGGGGGCGGCATTAAAGAACCCGGCCTTGGAGTAAATTCAGGCCTGACCGCCACCCCCCTACTAACTAGTAACTACATTTCCAGAACTGGTTGCTAGAGCTGGCGCTGCCTGGCATCTTGCAACCAGTGACAATTTACTCTCAGGCCGCGTACACACCGTCGGTTAAACCGATGAGACCAGTCTGATGGACAGTTTTCATCGGTCCAAACCGATCGTGTGTGGGCGCCATCGGTTAAAAAACAAAAAAAGCCAACTTGTTTTAAATTTAACCGATGGATTCCTAACCGATAGGAAAAAAAAACGATCGTTAGTAGGCACGTCCATCGGTTAAAAACCCGCGCATGCTCAGACTAAATTGGGGGAAGGGAGCGCTCGTTCTGGTAAAACTAGCGTTCGTTATGGAGATAGCACATTCATCACGTGCTAATGGTTTTCAAAATGCTTTACAAATAAATATGTGGTGTACATTTGTATTCAGCCCCCCCCCCCCATTACTCTGAAACCCCCAACTAAAATCTAGTGGAACCAATTGCCTTCAGAAGTCACCTGTAACATCACCCAGAGGGGTTAAAGTCATTTAGGATATTCCAATCCCGAACACAAGGCTCCAACCAGCCGAATAAGACCCCATATGAATAATTTTCCCCCCAAATACGAGACAAAGCTCCGTGTTGAGGTTCAAGCAGGAATCACACAATCTTTATTGAAAGACTACAGGCTTATACATAGTAAAAAAAAAAAAGGAGGTACATACATATCCTGCTCATATTACTCTGAAAATACACCTGTGACCAGACCTAATTAACATGAGCTAATTAACTAATCCCTTTAAGCAGCCAAGATGACTCAGAGACGTGACCTGTAGGCTAGACTTGCCGTCTTGTAGCTCAGAGACGTGACCTGTAGGCTAGACTTGCCGTCTTGTAGCTCAGAGATGTGACCTGTAGGCTAGACTTGCCGTCTTGTAGCTCAGAAGACACAATCAACATGATCACCAATCAACACAGAACTCCTTCACACAATTACAGGGTCAATTAGCACAAGCCACAATGAAAGAGCCTTAGAAGTTATCCTAGACTCATTTACATTTTAACAGACAGGTGGCTGGAGTTGAACACATCAGCCTCTTTCAATTAAAATGTTGAGCTCAGAATCAAACAAATCAAGAATAGTCTTTACATATATCCTGGGAGATATTAGGGATAAATATCACTGTCCCATTTTAAGTAGTGCAAGATATATTTTCTCAGTCACCCTATGCCCCTAATGGACACAGGGTGATTTAGACATAAGAGGTGCATGGGGAGCTGAAGCAAGGGTATCCCATACTTTCTAATGGATTCTGGGTTCCACGGGCCCTCCCGTTACATCACCTAGTTGGTAAAAAGAGCCCATCTCTGTGTAATTAAGCCCCCATTCACATCTAGGCGTTTTTACGCCTGTAGCACTACGCCGCTGCCGCCAGAGGGCTGGAAACACATTTCCCTCTATGGAGATGGTTCACATCTCCACGCCGAACGCCTGCCGCCTGAAAAAAGGTCCCGGACCTTTTTTTCAGGCGTCTTTCGGCTAGGAGATGGGAAGCATCTCCATAGAGGGGGTCAAACTGGGGAACATCTAGGCGGACAATACCGGCGTTTTGTCGCCGCAAATCGCGGTACAAAACGCCGCTATTTGTACCGCGATTTGCGGCGACAAAACGCCGCGATTTTGTCCGCCTAGATGTGAATGCAGCCTTAATCTCAGTATAAATACAGCTGTTCTGTGAAGCCCTCAGAGGTTTGTTAGAGAACCTTAGAGACCAAACATCATCACGAAGGTAGGCGCCATACAAATGGCACCCCCCCCCCACACTTTTCACATATTTATTTGTAAAAAAAAAAATGAAAACCATTTATCATTTTCCTTCCACTTTACAATTATGTGACACTTTGTGGGTGCCTTCAGATTTTTCACTCGTTTGAAACCCATTCTTCTGCTCTCTCTTTTTTTGGGGGGGGAATGTCCCCCTAGGACAGGAAGTGAAAAAAAATAAAAATAAAATAAAAGCCTGATAAACAAAACCTAACGCAGCCACCACATCCATGTACTGCTCAGCAACAATCTTGCAATTCTTTTTTTTATTAAGTTTGGATACATTGTAATATTTTATTTTCACCTCCTTGAATATCATAATTAAAGTATAAAAATAAAAATCCTTTTTTTTTTTTTATTGGGCAGATGTCTACTAGGAACACTCAACAGCACTAAGGGCCAGATTCACAGTGGAGATACTCCGTCGTATCTCTCAGGCCCCGTACACACGACAGAGTTTCTCGGCAGAATTCACAGAGAAACTCGGTCAAAACCCGGATTCTGCCGAGAAACTCTGTCGTCTGTACAGTTTTGGCTCGATGGAGCCGCCGAGGAGCTCGACGAGAAAATAGAGAACATGTTCTCTATTTTCTCGTTGTTCTATGGGAGAAGGCGTCCCGCCGAGCTCCTCGGCGGCTTCATCCCAGAACTCGACGAGGAACTCGACGTGCCAAGCACGTCGAGTTCCTCGGCCGTGTGTACGGGGCCTCAGAGTATCTATGCGACTGATTCATAGAACCAGTTACGCATAGATATCCCTAAGATCCGACAGGTGTAATTGTTTTACACTGTCGGATCTTAGGATGCAGTACCGCGGCCGCCGCTGGGTGGAGTTTGCGTCGTATTCCAGCGTCGGGTATGCAAATTAGCAGTTACGGCGATCCACGACGGATTTTCGCGTTCGGTACGTCGTCGCTAGTATAGTTTCCCGTCGCAATTTTAGGCGTCGTTTGACCTGCCCTAACTTTAGACAGCACACGTATGTGCTGTTTAAAGTATGGCCGTCGTTCCCGCGTCGAAATGTAAAAAAAAAATTGTCTTGCGTAAAGCGTCCGGGAATACGAAAGTACGCTACGCACGTCACAGCCGTTCGAAAAAATGACGTCACTTCACGCAAAGCACGGCGGGAATTTCAAAACGGAGCATGCGCAGTAGGTCCGGCGTGGGAGCGCGCCTAATTTAAATGCCACACGCCCCTTTGAATTACGCGGGCTTACGCTGGAGGCTGCCAGCGTAAGTTTTCACGCAAGTGCTTGGTGAATCAGGCACTTGCGATGAAAACTTGCGGCGGTTTAACGTATCTACAATACATTACGCCGCAATTCTACGTGAATCTGGTCCTAAGAAACTACTATGGAAGATAAGGCAAAAAACACCTATTATTTAGGATTTTTTTTTTATATAAATTTTTGCTTTTCTCTCTCCGTTTCTTATGCTTTTCTTTTTCCTATCTAGCCGTCATGAATTAGAGAGGAAGACCCTGAGCTATGTTTTGGGAATAATCTAATCTTAGAATGGATATTGATGATCGCGCTATCGATGTGCTGTGAGTGGAACTTGTGTAAATATAAAAATATCTAATAAAATCTTATTAAAAAAAAAAAGTTTGGATACATTGTAATATTTTTTTTTCAGCTCCTTGAATATCATAATAATTAAAGTATAAAAATAATAATCCTTTTCACATCAGTTGTGTTCAGCATTTTGGAGGCGACGTGAGTGAATAACTGAACGTGATCTGACTCGAGGAAGAAAAAAAAAAAAAAACGATTTTAGCATTTTGAGCGACTGCTTCTAAAACAATAACAATTAAGATCTGAAGGGCAGGATCAGCTGTCACGGCATCGAATTGCAATGAAAATGGTGAGGAAGCGTCCCGTAATTTGTTGTGACAGCTCAGAAACAACGGCGTCCCGTCAGCATTACGCTCACTAAATGCGGAATATTATAATTTCATCTTAAAAGTCCTTTTTGAGGAATAAATGCAGCCAAGGCGCATTGCGAAGATGACCGCAGGAAGCCAGGTTTGTCATTAACAACGCCAAAAACATTGAAGGGGTTTGTGGGGGGGGTCCGTGCTTTTCAGACGTGTCCCACCAACTGCTTGTGTTTTATCATGTATATCCGGGGGGGGAGGGGGGGTCACAGCTCATCTTAAAAAATTACATTATTAAGTTCGAAATCCTAACTGAATGATAATTAGCCACTTGGAGACCAGACCTTTTACATTTTATTTTTGCTAGAAAATGTTTTTTGGTCGAAAATGATATTTGCTTGGGCTGCAGAGATTCCCACCTAGTGCCTTGTTTCCACTGAGCGGATCGGTTCGGTACGCTATTTTGGGTGTTTCCATTATGAAAGCGTGCCATAAAAGCGAACCGTACCGGACCATTCTGGGTCCTGCTTCAGATGTGGGGCCATAGAAAATGGAACGGTTCCATTAGGGCGGACCTACAAATACATCTCACTGATTGGTGGACGCGCTAGGCATTTTTTCTAAATCCTGTATGGTCCCGACGTTCCGATTTGCAGTGGAAACGCTCACAAGAATAGACCGGTCCATTCTAAACCATCCCAAACATACTGACCCGAACCGTTCCGTTCAGTGGAAACAAGGCATAGGTGTGTTACACACACAGATCCACGCCCTTGTCTGTGTAAACCGCCGATAGCGGGAGCCTGGCGGACATCGTGACCGCCAGCCACGCGCATCGGCATCTCAGCTCGCGCGCCCCCTAGACGGCCTCCCGGCAATTAACATCCACACTGCGGACGTACAAAGTCGTACGGCCGTCAGGAAGTGGTTAAACTTGTAAAGACCAAATCTCAAAAACGAGGCTCGGTCCTTAAGTGGTTAAGAAACAAAAATTTGTCTGAATTTTGGAAATTCGGACTGAAATTCGAATC
The DNA here is from genome assembly GCF_905171775.1 of Rana temporaria. Taxonomy (NCBI): domain Eukaryota; kingdom Metazoa; phylum Chordata; class Amphibia; order Anura; family Ranidae; genus Rana; species Rana temporaria. The sequence goes on along the minus strand of NC_053497.1, from coordinate 178,511,241 downwards.
AAATTTTACATCGAACTCCAGTCAGATTCTAACTATAAACATAATGCTGAAATCAAAGACTGCGTTTTATTACAGTAAGATTTAGAAACAATGCCGTTTACGCTAAGCCATCGGTGATTTAAAGAGTCATTGTAATCATTTGATGAAGATATTTCTTTTGTTTGTTCACTTTGCTGCATTAGAATCGAAAAAAATTTAAAAATAAATCTAAAGTTTTCGATTAGATCAATTCAAAATTTATCACTTCAAATGTTTCGAATCGAAAAAAAATAATAATAATAATTTGAAGAAAATTCTTTTTTTTTTAAATACAAAAACCGAATATGAATTGAAGGAATCAACCAAATGTAACAAAACTAAATACCTAGATTAACGAATCGAAACATTTTTTTTTTTTGTCATGCACATGTCTAGTTTGTACACATGATACAGCCGTGATGCTTCGCCTTATGGTGAAAATTAAAGCGCATGTCGCGCTCGGTGGGCAGTACCTCTGCCAAATCCAACCAAGTAAATGGGACCGCGCTGCAACCGGCCTGCAACTGCGCACGGTTTGCCGCATAGCACTCAGGATCTTCAGGGCTAAAATAGGCGGCGAAGAGGTGACATCGTCCTCACCGCCCGTTAAAGTGGATGTTATGTTATGTTTATCATATGAGGTCATTGTATATTACCAGGATGTGTTATGTGGAAGAGGGGTGGATTTCTCACTTTTTATACTGTGGATCACCTCATATTATGATAAACATAACATAACATATGATGAACATGTCCAAGCTAGATATGTAAATAACCTGTCACTCAAAGCAAGGAGAGAGGAAAGGACTTTGTATTTAGACAGGGTTTTATCTGGAAGTCTGTTCATTTTCACTGAACAATAAAAGAGGATTGCTCAGAGCTGGATTAACTCTGTGTGGCAAGACTGGGCACAGATGATAGGAAATCTTATACTCTACATTGTGACATAAAAAAAAATTGGGTTTACATCCACTTTAAACGCAATCCACCTAAAAGATATTTTTCTATCATACGTCAGATTTCCCTATTTTTTTTTGTACCCCAAAAATCAAGAAAAGTTTCGAAAGAAGCTCCACCCACCACAGCATTGGTGTGAAGGAGAGATTTCCATCTCATACCTGCGTTGGAATTCAGTTCTTCGTTCTCCGACTCGGTTCCGTTCTGACTGCCGTTTCCGTGAAGACTGTTCATCGCCATCAGCTTCATCTTCTGCAGCTTCATCGCTTCTGCCATGGCAGCCGCCGTGAGACCTGAAACAGCAAAAAAATTCCCTTATTATACAAGCCGGGGACTGCTAAACCAACCACCGTTCTATGTACCCCCCGGGACTGCTAAACCAACTGCCATTCTATTCCCCCCCCCCCCCCGGGACTGATAAACCAACCGCCATTCTATGTACCCCCTCCCCCGGGCCAACCGCCATTCTATGTACCCCCCGGGACTGACAAACTAATCACCGTTCTATAAACCCCCCCAGGGACTGCCAAACCAACCGCCGTTCTATGTACCCCCCCCCCCCCCCCAGGGACTTCCAAACCACCAGGGACTGGTCACATCAGTCTCTGTACCAGAGGAGCTCACACTCTGCCCCCCCCCCCACCCACATGTCACACTCTATTATTATACATTTCTATAGCTCTGACATATACCGCAGTGTTGTACAAAGAACACTGAGCCAAATCACATCAGTCTCTGTACCAGAGGAGCTTACACTCGAATGCCCCCGCCACCCCAGTCAGGAACATAATTTTATTATCCGTAAGATACTAAATTGGAGCATTAGAGTGTAAGCTCCTCTGGTACAGAGACTGATGTGACTGGCTCAGTGATCTCTGTACCTCACTACGGTATATGTCGGAGCTATAGAAATGTATAATAGCATGTGACTGTGGAGGGGGACAGAGTGCAAGCTCCTCTGGTACACACACTATTATTATTATTATATAGCTCTGACATATACCGCAGTGCTGTACAAAGAACACTGAGCCAAATTAGTCTCTGTACCAGAGGAGCTTACACTCCAATTCCACCCCAACCAGTGTCACACACTATTAGTATACATGTATATAGCTCTGACATATACCGCAGTGCTGTACAGAGAACACTGAGCCAGTAGCATCAGTCTCTGTACCAGAGGAGCTTACACTCTAATGTCCTCTCACAGTCACACACTATTATACATTTCTATAGCTCTGACACATACTGTAGTGCTGTACAGATAACACTGAGCTAGTCACATCAGTCTCTGTACCAGAAGAGCTTACACTCTGTCTCTGTACCAGAAGAGCTTACACTCTGTCTCTGTACCAGAAGAGCTTACACTCTGTCTCTGTACCAGAAGAGCTTACACTCTGTCTCTGTACCAGAAGAGCTTACACTCTGTCTCTGTACCAGAAGAGCTTACACTCTGTCTCTGTACCAGAAGAGCTTACACTCTGTCTCCAATGTGACCCCCCCTAGTCACATACTTCTATTATACATTTATATAGCTCTGACATATACCGCAGTGCTGTACAAAGAACACAGAGCCAAACCAGTCTTTGTACCAGAGGAGCTTACACTCTAATAACTGCCCCCCCCCACCCCACCCAGTGTCATACGCTATTATTATACATTTATATAGCTCTGAGACAGTCACATCAGTCTGTGTACAAGAGGAGCTTACACTTTAACCCCCCTCCCCCCTACACAGTCACACACTATTATTATTATATATTTATATAGCTCTGACATATACCGCAGTGCTGTACAAAGAACACAGAGCCAGTCACGTCAGTCTCTGTACCAGAGGAGCTTACACTCTAATGCCCCACCCCAGAATTGTTGTTATTGCTTTGATATAAAGCCGCGTTCGCCTCTCTCGGATTGGAGTCGATTTGTAAAATCCGCTCCTGGGAGAAAAACACAAAAGTGACAGCAGAGAGGAACAATAAGCGACGGAACAAAGCTACAGTAGATCTAATTGATTGCACCGTCCCGTCTTCTTGCGCTATTACTGTGAAAGCCTTCGCTGTCAAAACTGCAAAACAGCTAAATTAAACAGACGGAGAGCGGAGCTCTGCAATTAATCTAATGAAACGGTGACTCGCTGAGCTGACGCGTTTTGATATTAGAACAAAACACTTAATTACATTTACAGTCAACACATTGCAACTAATAACAGTCTGGATTAAAGGAATTGAACCGGAGCCCATCCGGAAACATTGATTTGATGCGCGCAGCGAGGAGAAGGGGGCCCCCGGTATTAGATAGGGGCCCCGTTAGGGGTCACTTGTGATTGGCTAAACAAAAAAAGCGATGAGACATCCGGGGAGGACGGCGAGCATAAGAGGGTCTCTGAAAATACAATTATAGGTTTATTTAATGATCTCATTTCATGATTTGTGTTTATCTATGAGAAAATAAAACCACTGATGTACTAAGGACTGAGGAATTCCTAGAATGAGGATGACCCAGGGCCGTCTTAATAGCATCATGGGCCCCTGGGCAAAGTAATGCTCTGGGGCCCCTACAATGATGACAGTGCAGGTAAACAGACATCAAGTAGGTAGGAGGCAGATTGCCTCCCCTGTGTATCCATCACTCTCAGTGCCCCCCCAATTCCAGGGCAGCGTGGGCTCAAGAACCAGCTGCTTTGGGGAAAGTGCGGGGGCCCCCCCATGCATCTGGGGCCCCTGGGCACTGCCCAGATGTGCCCTCTCATTAAGACAGCCCTGGGATGACCGCATCTAATAATGTGTAGTATGACCGATTGCATTATGCAATGTTAACACAGATTGTACAGAGAATTAAAGAGAACTGCCCCCCCCCCCAAAAAAAAAAAACATGACACACATTGTAGCTTTCCAGTCCTTTAGAGGTGATGGCTGCATTAGTTTTCTCTTCAGCATTGTCACCCTATGCTGCTGGACTCATGATTTGGACTACAGGATACCCCTCCCCCTTCTCATCTACATATCATAGGGGGGATGTGTTCAGCAGTCCATGGAGAAGGGCAGGGTATTAACACTGCTTGAGATAATACAGTAGGGAGCAGAGGAAGATTTGTGCTCTGTGGTTTTTGGTGGGATCAGCAGTATATTTGTTCTGCTCATCCCACGACACTGCTGCCCCTAATAGACACAGGGTGACTTACACATAAGAGGGGCATGGGGAGCTGAAACAAGGGTTTCCAAAACTCTCCAAGGAAAGCTGGGTTCCACAGGCCCCCCATTCAAAGTGACTCCCGTCACAGGGCCAATTTGCCCCCCAACCAAAGTGACTCCTGTCACAAGGCCAATTTACCCCCCCCAACCAAAGTGACTCCCGTCACAAGGCCAATTTGCCCCCCCCCAACCAAAGTGACTCCCGTCACAAGGCCAATTTGCCAGAATCCTGTCGTGTATTCCATGGCCGCCATGCTATCTTTTGAAACGAGAGTCTGTACACTCGGGCGGCAAGAGATTTTTGCCAAGAATCTTGTCAGGGAAAACAATGTTTTTTTCCTGACGAGATTCTTGCCCGTGTGTACAGGGCTTCAGTTGTGACATGACGCTACTCTTATATCAAGACATCGCTTATTTAGCAAGTCAAAATTTATTAAAAACGTTGCTTGTCTTGCAAAACACTCTTAAACCGAGGTTTTACTGTAATCCAAACCACATTCTCAGTCGGGGGCCGTCTTAATAGAATCACGGGCCCCTGGGCAAAGTAATGCTTTGGGGCCCCTACAATGATGACAGTGTCATCAAGTAGGTGCCATCATGGGGCCCCCAATTTCGGGGCAGCGTTGGCTCATGACCAGCTGCTTTGGGGAAAGTGCAAGGGCCCCCATGCAGCTGGGGCCCCTGGACAGTGCCCAAGTGTGCCCTCTCATTAAGACAGCCCTGTTCTCAGGGACACCCTCTGCCCCTAATAGACACAGGGTGACTTAGACATAAGAGGGGCATGGGGAGCTGAAACAAGGGTTTCCAAAACTCTCCAAGGAAAGCTGGGTTCCACAGGTCCCCCATCCAAAGTGACTCCCGTCACAGGCCCAATTTGCCCCCCAACCAAAGTGACTCCCGTCACAAGGCCAATTTGCCCCCCCAACCAAAGTGACTCCCGTCACAAGGCCAATTTGCCTTCCCCATCCAAAGTGACTCCCGTCACAAGGCCAATTTGCCCCCCCCAACCAAAGTGACTCCCGTCACAAGGCCAATTTGCCCCCCCCCAACCAAAGTGACTCCCGTCACAAGGCCAATTTGCCCCCCCCAACCAAAGTGACTCCTGTCACAAGGCCAATTTGCCCCCAACCAAAGTGACTCCCGTCACAAGGCCAATTTGCCCCCCCATCCAAAGTGACTCCTGTCACAAGGCCAATTTGCCCCCAACCAAAGTGACTCCCGTCACAAGGCCAATTTGCCCCCCCATCCAAAGTGACTCCCGTCACAAGGCCAATTTGACCCCCCATTTAAAGTGACTCCCGTCACAAGGCCAATTTGTCCCCCCATACAAAGTGACTCCCGTCACAAGGACAATTTGACCCCCCATTTAAAGTGACTCCTGTCACAAGGCCAATTTGTCCCCCCATCCAAAGTGACTCCCGTCACAAGGCCAATTTGCCCCCCTCCATCCAAAGTGACTCCCGTCACAAGGCCAATTTGCCAGAATCCTGTCGTGTATTCCCGTGGCCCCCGGAAAAAGTGAGATAGCCATGCGATTGTAAAGCTATGTGCTGAAATAAACTTCACAAAAGGTCTTCCAGGGCCAATTCCCTAACAAACATATTTTTCATTCCAACCACAAAAAAAACACAAATAAAAAACCTCCATTCTTCTTTTCTTCAGCTTTGTCCAATTTTTAAACAAGCCTATTTACTCACAAAATGATGAAAGTACTTAGAAGCACAATGTCGTAATTATCTATGTATTTTTTTATTTTTTTTTGTAGATTGCCCCTTTTTACAGAAAATAACAAAAAATGCAAGGTTAAGATCAAAAGGAAACTTTAATAGATGTTTTCGACTGGGGTCACAGTACTCAGAGCTGGAACGCCGGAGATGAAAGACGAGCGATGGATTCAGCTTTTGATCTCGGCCAAATCCATTTGGCATTGTTTAGGTTTTGCATTTAATACTTCGCTTCTACGTGATATCATGACTAACATGAATTGGCTCCGTGGGTTTTTTCTTTCTATTCACTCTAATAGCTCTGTAATCTGTACACAGACCAGCGATTCGCAGGTTTCCAGCGTTTAGACCGAGGGCTTGGTCATGGCAGGTCGCCGGATAAATTCCACGCATGGACCAAACTTTTGTTGATAATGAGACGTCATTTACCGGATGTTTTTTGTAACAATAGCCACCCCCCCCCCCCCCATTTTAAATGTGTGCTTTCGTTTTGGGTGCTTCCTGGGAATTTAACCCCTTCAATCCCAGGCTTTTATACCCACCTCAATCCCAGGCTTTTATACCCACCTCAATACCGGGCTTATATACCCACCTCAATACCGGGCCTATTCTGGCACTTCTCTCCTACCTGTACAAATCATCATTCTTTTGCTAGAAAATTATGCAGAAGCCCCAAACATTATATATATACGCAATCTTTTTTCAAACGCCTTTTTTTTTTGAAAAAAAATGGTTTCATGAATTTAAAAATAACAAAACAGTAAAGTTAGCCCAATTGGCAGAATGTGGCCAATGATGGTAGAACATGTCTTGGGCTCAGCATCAGTCAGAATAAATATGGCCTCAGAGTTGGTGGTCAGTAGGAGGAGTAATGCCCCATCCCTGGAATCAGCGAGAGGAATAGTGTCCCATCCCTGGTATCAGTGGGTGGAAGAGTGCCCCATCATTGGTATTAGTGGGAGGAATAGTGCCCCATCTCTGGTATCAGCACGAGGAATAGTGCCCCATCATTGATAACAGTGGGAGGAATAGTGTTCCATCATTGGTATCAGTGGGAGGAATAGTGTCCACATCTAAGGGTTTCTAGAGATCCCTGGAACCCAGCTTAGGGTTTCTGTACCCGGTGCCGAGTGTTTATAGGAGCTCCCTGCAACAAAGGGATTCCTGAGCATCCTGGATTTTAAACCACTTGTACCCAAAGTAGAAATGTTCTGCATCCTACTGGAAATGAGTGCTTCTTCAACCCACCAGGTCTGAGAGGAATATCTCTGAAGCCCTCTCAGGTCCAGATATTATGGTTGCTGGAGCCCCTTGGCCCAAAGATTAGGGTTTCAGGAGCCCCTTGGCCCAAAGATTAGGGTTTCAGGAGCCCCTTGGGCCAAAGATTAGGGTTTCTGGAGCCCCTTGGCCCATAGATTATGGTTTCTGGAGCCCCTTGGCCCAAAGATTAGGGTTTCTGGAGCCCCTTGGCCCAAAGATTAGGGTTTCTGGAGCCCCTTGGCCCAAAGATTAGGGTTTCTGGAGCTCCTTGGCCCAAAGATTAGGCTTTCTAGAGCTCCTTGGCCCAAAGATTAGGGTTTCTGGAGCCCCTTGGCCCAAAGATTAGGGTTTCTGGAGCCCCTTGGCCCATAGATTAGGGTTTCAGGAGCCCCTTGGCCAAAAGATTAGGGTTTCTGGAGACCCTTGTCCCAAATATTAGGGTTTTAGGAGCCCCTTGGCCCAAAGATTAGGGTTTCTGGAGCTCCTAGGCCCAAAGATTTGGGTTTCTGGAGTCCCTTGGCCCAAAAAATAGGGTTTCTGGAGCCCCTTGGCCCAAAGATTAGGGTTTCTGGAGCCCCTTGGCCCAAAGATTAGGGTTTCTGGAGCCCCTTGGCCCAAAGATTAGGGTTTCTAGAGCTCATTGGGCCAAAGATTAGGCTTTCTAGAGCTCCTTAGCCCAAAGATTAAAGTTTCAGGGGTCCCTTGGTCCAAAGATTAGGGTTTCTAGAGCTCCTAGGCCCAAAGATTAGGGTTTCAGGAGCCCCTTGGCCCAAAGATTAGGGTTTCTGGAGCCTTCTGGAGCTTGTACTCAACTGGAGCCACTTCAGAGTTGGCTAACACTGTCCTTGTTTAGGCTTTATGGCCTTACAACCGAGCGGAGGCTCTAAAACAGATATTAACAACCTCTTCCAATGTGAGTTCAATTTAGTAGGTTCCAGTAAATGAAGTAATTTCAGCGGCACACACAGAGGCATCAGCTGTGACAGCAATCTGCTCAAACTGTGTAAGAACCAGTTCCGTTATGTTGGCTTTATTGCGCCTCATTTAGAGCTTTATGTGTTTTCAGTAAATAAAATTTCTTATCAGCTCAAATGAGATAGCCGGTCCCCTTCACCGAGACGAACTGCCGCTGTATACAGACGATTAAATGGAAGTGGATCACCTGCCACAGCTGGAAGATCCATTGGTTGTGTTGGAAAACGTAGGGTGATCCCCTGCTGTTCTTCAGCAAAACCTAAGCAGCCGTTTTCTGACATTCTATAGAGGTGGAGGTGGGTTAATATTAAACTTTAAGACGATCAAGTAAACTGAGGAGTTGAGAAAAAAAAATCTGTGTGCAAATTATTTTAGTGACCCAGATTTACCCCTAAAGGTGATTTTCCACCGAAACGTTTGTTTCAGTGGGAGGAATTGTGCCTCATCATTGGGCCCCCAAGTTGGTGTCATTGGGCCCCCATGTTGGCATCATTGGGAGAACTTGTGGCCTATCCTTGGTTTCAGTGTTGATCTCATCAGGAAAAATAATGCCCAATCATTGGTGTCATTTGGCTCCGTTTGTGGTGTCATTGGGATAAATTGTGCCCCATCAGTGGTGTCAGTGGGAGGAATAGTGTCCCATCATTGGTGTCAGTGGGAGGAATAGTGTCCCATCATTGGTGTTAGTGGGAGGAATAGTGACCCATCATTGGTGTCAGTGGGAGGAATAGTGTCCCATCATTGGTGTCAGTGGGAGGAATAGTGTCCCATCATTGGTGTCAGTGGGAGGAATAGTGTCCCATCATTGGTGTCAGTGGGAGGAATAGTGTCCCATCATTGGTGTCAATGGGAGGAATAGTGTCCCATCATTGGTGTCAGTGGGAGGAATAGTGTCCCATCATTGGTTCAGTGGGAGGAATAGTGTCCCAATCATTGGTGTCAATGGGAGGAATAGTGTCCCATCATTGGTGTCAGTGGGAGGAATAGTGTCCCATCATTGGTATCAGTGGGAGGAATAGTGACCCGTCATTGGTGTCAGTGGGAGGAATAGTGTCCCATCATTGGTGCCAGTGGGAGGAATAGTGTCCCATCATTGGTGTCAGTGGGAGGAATAGTGTCCCATCATTGGTGTCAGTGGGAGGAATAGTGTCCCATCATTGGTGTCAGTGGGAGGAATAGTGCCCCATCATTAGTGTCAGTGGGGGGGAATAGTGCCCCATCATTGGTGTCAGTGGGGGGAATAGTGCCCCATCATTGGTGTCAGTGGGAGGAATGGTGTCCCATCATTGGTGTCAGTGGGAGGAATAGTGTCCCATCATTGGTGTCAGTGGGAGGAATAGTGTCCCATCATTGGTGTCAGTGGGAGGAATAGTGTCCCATCATTGGTGTCAGTGGGAGGAATAGTGCCCCATCATTGGTGTCAGTGGGAGGAATAGTGACCCATCATTGGTGTCAGTGGGAGGAATAGTGTCCCATCATTGGTGTCAGTGGGAGGAATAGTGTCCCATCATTGGTGTCAGTGGGAGGAATAGTGTCCCATCATTGGTGTCAGTGGGAGGAATAGCGTCCCATCATTGGTGTCAGTGGGAGGAATAGCGTCCCATCATTGGTGTCAGTGGGAGGAATAGTGTCCCATCATTGGTGTCAGTGGGAGGAATAGTGTCCCATCATTGGTGTCAGTGGGAGGAATAGTGTCCCATCATTGGTGTCTGTGGGAGGAATAGTGTCCCATCATTGGTGTCAGTGGGAGGAATAGTGTCCCATCATTGGGTCAGTGGGGGGGGGATAGGTTGGTGTCACTGGAGGAACATAATGGTGGAGATGGATGGGATATATTGTTGGCACAGGGGGTATATCATGGTGGTAATGTTGAAGGGGGGAAATATGGATGACATTGGAGAAAGAGGGTATTTTGCTGGCACAGGGGTGAAATGTTGGTGTCATTAGAGGAACATAATTGTGGCACTGGATGGGATATATTGTTGGCACAGGGGGTATAAACTGGTGGTACTGTTCAAGGGGGAATATATTGGTGACACTGGGTGAAGGGGGTACATTTCTGGCACAGGGGGCATAGGTTGGTGTCATTAGAGGAACATAATAGTGGAACTGGATGGGATATAGTGTTGGCACAGGAGGTATATAATGGTGGTACTGTTGAAGGGGGACACCGGTGAGAAGGGGGTATTTTGCTGGCACAGGGGGGAATGTTGGTGTCACTAGAGAAACATAATAGTGGCATTGGATGGGATATAGTGTTGGCACAGGCGGTATATAATGGTGGTACCGTTGAAGGGGAAATATATTGGTGACAAGGGGTGAAGGGGGTAAATTGCTGGCACAGGGGGGAAAGGGAAATGTTGGTGTCACTAGAAGAACATAATAGTGGCATTAGATGGGATATCTTGTTGGTACAGGGGGTATATCATGTTGGTACTGTTGAAGGGGGAATATATTGGTGACACTGGGGGAAGGGGGTATTTAGCTGGCACAGGGGGCATATGTTGGTGTCACTAGAGGAACACAATGGTGGCACTGGATGGGATATATAGTTGGCACAGGGGGTATAAACCGGTGGAATAAATTGGTGACACTGGGTAAAGGGGGTACATTTCTGGCACAGGGGGGGATAGGTTGGTGTCATTAGAGGAACATAATAGTGGAACTGGATGGGATATAGTGTTGGCACAGGAGGTATATAATGGTGGTACTGTTGAAGGGGGACACCGGTGGGAAGGGGGTATTTTGCTGGCACAGGGGGGAATGTTGGTGTCACTAGAGGAACGTAATGGTGGCACCGGATGGGATATTTTGTTTGCACAGGGGGTATATAATGGTGGTAATGTTAAAGGGAGAAATAATTGGTGACACTGGGGGAAGGGGTTAACGTATATTTCTGGAACAGGGGGGACATAATTGGTGGCACTGGGCAGGCATAAGGGTGGCACTGAAGGGAAAGAAGACGTATTGCCTACACAGGGGATGTAATGGTGGAACTGGGAGGCCGCAATGATCGCCACGGAAACAGAAACCGATTGGGAAAACCAAATTTTGAGTTTTCACCAGGTCTGGAATGGAGAAGGAATCTCACAATGGGGACCCCTGTTTTCTCCACTTTGGGGAGATTACCACTTACTTCCTTGTTGTGTCTCCAGGACAGGAAGTGAAGGGAAATTTTACCAATCGGCATTGGCAGCAAAACAAAAACTTTGAACATTCCCGAATCTATCCAAAAACAAAAATTGTACCGGACCACCCAACACTCCCAGGTGTGCATAGGACCTCCATGGTGGGCTTACCAAGAGACATAACAAACGATCCGGCGACTCGCTCTTGCGATCTCCACCGATAACTGAAATGTCCGTTTTGGCTGAAGGGACTCCAAGCGTTGCCAGACCGCGCACCGCCGCCAAACATCTTTAGCAAAAAAAAAAAGTCAATAAGACTCCATTAGGGCGGACGGCTCCCCTTTCATGGAAAGCTTCATTTGTAATCGCGTCTGTTTTCAATAATACGACCCTTTTGGCATTTTAATAAACGTTATTGATGGCGGTGACAAAACATGGCTTGGACGTCCACCGTTTTGTGCGAGCGAGAGAGATCCGCACGCACGCCTGTTCATCAGCATTCATTCGAAATTGGCACGGTGCACACGGTAATCAGCGGGATTGGGGGTGGTGGGGGGAGGGCTGACCTTTCTGGAGAATGCCGTAAATTCATCCAAAAACAATACAAATGAGCTAAACGCTCTCATAATTTACCAGGAAAAACACTCCGAACGCCATCGATTTATAACACTGGAGCTAAAAAAAAACAACACCTAAAAGGAAATGCAGCTTCATCACGACGGAGGTCCCAACCCCTTCCCTGATGTACGGCAACATATTTCAACCCGGCAAGAATGATGGCTACAAGGAGTGTATAGAAAAGGTGGTGGCAACTATGAAGGCCTTACAGGAGGCTCATAGGAGTGATGGAGTCTTCATATCAATAAATGTAACAAGTTAAACAAGTTAGAAGGTTTCACTCCCTTCTTTCCAACAAACAGTGTAAGTGGGAGAAATAGTGCCTCATTAGTAGTATTAGTGTGGGAAATTGTGCCCATTCATTAGTGTCAGTGGGGGGAATGGCGCCCCATCATTGGTATCAGTGGGGGGAATGGTGCCCCTTCATTGGAATCAGTGGGGGGAATGGTGCCCCTTCATTGGAATTAGTGGGGGGAATGGTTCCGCTTCACTGGTATCAGTGGGGGGAATGGTGCCGCTTCACTGGTATCAGTGGGGGGAATGGTGCCGCTTCACTGGTGTCAGTGGGGAGAATGGTGCCCCTTCACTGGTGTTGGTGGGAGGGCTGGTGCCCCTTTATTGTTGTCAGTGGGAGTAACTGTGCCCAATCATTGGTGTCATTTGGCCCCCTGTGTAGAATTTGTGGCCTATCAATGGTTTCACTGGGCCCCATTTTTGTTTGGGAGGAATAATGCCCGGTAATTGGTGTCATTTGGCCCCATTGCTGGTGTCATTGGTACCATCAATGGTATCGATGGGAGAAATAGTGCCCCATCATTGGTGTCAGTGGGGGAAATAGTGCCCCTTCATTGCTGTCAGTGGGGGAAATACTGCCTCATCATTGGTGTCAGTAAGAGGAATGGTCCCCCTTCATTGGTGTCAGTGGGAGGAATATTGCCAATTCATTGATATCAGTTGGAAGAATAGTGCCCCATCATTGGTATTAGTGGGAGGAATAGTGTCCCATCATTGGTGTCAGTGGGAGGAATAGTGTCCCATCACTGGTGTCAGTGGGAGGAATAGTGCCCCTTCATTGCTGTCAGTGGGGGAAATACTGCCTCATCATTGGTGTCAGTAAGAGGAATGGTCCCCCTTCATTGGTGTCAGTGGGAGGAATATTGCCAATTCATTGATATCAGTTGGAAGAATAGTGCCCCATCATTGGTATCAGTGGGAGGAATAGTGCCCCATCACTGGTGTCAGTGGGAGGAATAGTGCCCCATCATTGGTGTCAGTGGGGGAATATTCCCCCATCATTGGTGTCAGTGGGGGAATAGTGCCCCATCATTGGTGTCAGTGGGGGAATAGTGCCCCATCATTGGTGTCAGTGGGGGGAATAGTGCCCCATTATTGCTTTCAGTGGGAGGAATTGAGCCCCATCATTGGTGTCACTGGGAACAAGACACCCCAGAAAACTGCGCCCATAATTACCAGCGTTAGGAAGCGTGGGGCCTGGGATGCACAGTAGAACCGCGTTAGAAGGGTGTGTAATCGCCGGCTCCGCGCTCATCACACAGCGGTAAAGAGTCTGGGCAAGCTGTGTTTTCCGTCGCAGAACTCGGGAGATCCATAAAAAGACGGAACGCGCAGAGGTTTTCCAGTTTAATCTCCATTCTGGAAGGACAGTTCTGCCTCAGCTGCTCCGTGGCGAAATTGATGGCGTCCTCATTAAATTATTAATACTTCTGCTCTTCGCCGCGGTCAGGGGCACCCAGGGATTGCGCCATCTGTCACCTTCCACCGCAACACACTTCTCTAAGTAAACAGACTTTGTTTAGTTCTTGCCGGAGACGCAAGTTTTCCTGAATGATTGGGGGGGCGGGGGGGATAGATATTAGGAGATGTATAATTCACCGTACGCGTTAGAGAAATTTCCGAGTGTAATAGAAGATGAAGGTTGCTGACTTGCCGTGTAGATTTATTTGTAAAAAAATTTAAAACATTTATCATTTTTCTTCCACTTCACAATGATGTGACATTTTGTGTTGGTCCATCACAGAAAATCCCAATAAAACACATTTACGTTTTTTGGTTGTAACATGACAACATGTGTAAAATTTCGAGGGACGAAACGCGTTGGTTATTTTACAGCTGTTATACATGTTTTTGCAATAAAAGGCTAACCATTGTTGGATGCCGACTTTTTCTCTTGTGTTACCTGAGGCTTCGGCAGCCTTTAACCACTTAAGGACCGCCTCCTGCAGATATACGTCGGCAGGATGGCACGGCTGGGCACAAGCACGTACCTGTACGTTCTCTTTAAGTGCCCAGCCGTGGGTCGCGTGCGCCCGCGACCCGGTCCGAAGCTCCGTGACCGCGGCCGCTGGACCTGATCGCTGCCGGTGTCCCGCGAGCTGAAGAACGGGGAGAGGTGAGTGTAAACACAGCTTCCCCGTTCTTCACTGTGGCAGCTTCATTGATCGTCTGTTCCCTGATATAGGGAAACATGATTAATGATGCCACGCCTACAGCCACACCCCCCTACAGTTAGAAACACAGATGAGGTCACCCTTAACCCCTACACCGCCCCCTAGTGGTTAACTCCTAAACTGCAATTGTCATTTTCACAGTAATCAGTGCATTTTTATAGCACTTTTCGCTGTGAAAATGACAATGGTCCCAAAAATGTGTCAAAATTGTCCGATGTGTCCGCCATAATGTCGCAGTCACAAAAAAAAAAAAAACGCTGATCGCCGCCATTAGTAATAAAAACAAAAATATTAATAAAAATCTCATAAATCTATTCCCCGTTTTGTAAACGCTATAAATTTCGCGCAAACCAATCGTTAAACGCTTATTGCGATGTTTTTTTATCAAAAATATGTAGAATAATACGTATCGGCCTTAACGGAGAGAAAAAACTTTTTTTTATATATTTTTTGGGAATATTTATTATAGCAAAAAGTAAAAAATATATATATTTTTTTTTCAAAATTGTCGCTCTATTTTTGTTTATAGCGCAAAAAATAAAAACCGTAGAGGTGATCAAATACCACCAAAAGAAAGCTCTATTTGTGGGAAAAAATGGACGGCAATTTTTATTTGGGAGACACGTCGCACGACCGCGCAATTGTCAGTTAAAGCGACGCAGCGCCGAATCGCAAAAACTGGCCGGGTCCTTTACCTGCCTAAAGGTCCGGGTCTTAAGTGGTTAAGCACCAGTAGACATGTGCACTGCCGAAAAAATTGTTTCATTTTTTTTTCTTCGTTTTTTGTTTCATTCGTTACGATCGAAATCCGTCAATTCAAAAATTCGGAACATCCAAAAATTCTAAAAGAACGAAAATCTGAAAACCCCAAAATTCTAAAATCTGAAGTAATAAAAAACTAATAACTATTAAATTATAGGTATTGGAATTTCCTTTCAAATTTGTCTGTTAGTGAACGTAAAGAATACGAATTTATCCGAAGTTACGAATTATCTGAAAATAACAAATGCCGCAACTAAACGAATAAAGACGCCAATTAATAATAATAATAAAAAGATTTTAGTATTATTATTATTATTGTTATTTATTATTATTAAATTGTTACGTTCCATTCATTTAGATGCGGCATTCGTTAATTCGGATAATTTCTAACTTCGGATAAATTTGTATTCGTTAAGTTCACCAACAGCCAAATTTGAAAGGAAATTCCAATACCCATCATTTAATAGTTATTTATTAATTCAGATTTTAGAATTTTCGTTCTCATTTTCTGATTTTTTAATTTGAATTTCTGATTTCGCAAATTTATGGATTTTAGAATTTCCAGATTTTTTCAATTTTGAATTCCCGATTTTATGAATTTCTGGATTTTCAAATTTCTGGGTTTTAAAATCTCTGGATTTTCAAATTTCTGGGTTTTAAAATCTCTGGATTTTCGAATTTTGAATTTCTGGATTTCCGAATTTCTGAATATTCTAATTTGCAAATATTTAAAGTTCCAAACATTCAAAGTTCCAAACATTCAAAGTTCCAAACATTCAAAGTTCCAAACATTCAAAGTTCCAAACATTCAAAGTTTCAAATATTCAAAGTTCCAAATAATCAAAGTTTCAAATATTCAAAGTTCCAAATAATCAAAGTTCCAAATATTCAAAGTTCCAAATATTCAAAGTTTCAAATATTCAAATATTCAAATATTCAAAGTTTCAAATATTCAAAGTTACAAATATTCAAAGTTACAAATATTCAAAGTTTCAAATATTCAAAGTTACAAATATTCAAAGTTTCAAATATTCAAAGTTACAAATATTCAAAGTTACAAATATTCAAAGTTCCAAATATTCAAAGTTTCAAATATTCAAAGGTCCAAATATTCAAAGTTCCAAATATTCAAAGTTCCAAATATTCAAAGTTTCAAATATTCGAAGTTTCAAATATTCAAAGTTCCAAATTTCCAAACTTCCAAATTTCCAAATATTAGAATTTCCAAATATTAGAATTTCCAAATATTAGAATTTCCGAATATTAGAATTTCCGAATATTAGAATTTCCGAATATTAGAATTTCCGAATATTAGAATTTCTGAATATTAGAATTTCTGAATATTCGAATTTCAGAATTTCAGAATTTTCGAATATGAGAATTTGTGTATTTGGAAAAATTAGTGAAACGGGTTTTTGTTAATTTGGATATTTCCAAATTAACAAATTTGTCGAAATTTGTTACAAAACAAATTCAGGAATTAAGCTAATGGCAGATGACGAAGCACCAGGCGGAGCTGGGATGTAAGAAGTTGGAAGCGCTCACCCTCCTGTATTCATCTTCGTCACTCCAATACATGTAATTTAATAGTCAGCAATAGTCAAGTTATTATTAGTTATTTCAGATTTTTCAGAATTCGTAAAACCAGGAATTAGAAAATTCGAAAATGCGTAATTTCGAAAATCCGTCAATTCGAAAATCCGTAAATTAGAAAATCAGTGAATTAGAAAAAATTAGAAATTCAAAATCCGAAAATTTGAAAATCCGAAAACCCAAAAATTTGAAAAAATTAAAAATATCTAAGAAATAATAACTTAACTATTACTATTAAAGTATAGGTATTGGAGTGACGAAGATGAATACAGGTGTGTAAGCGCTTCCACCTTCTTACATCTCAGCTCCGCCTGGTGCCCTTAGGTTTTGTCCCGAATTCGTTTTTTTTTAACAAATTTCGACAAATTTGTTAATGCCGAAATATCCAAATTAACGAAAACCTGTCTAACTAATTTTGAATTCTGAATATTCAGAAATTCGAAAATCCAGAAATCTGTAAATTCATAAAATTCTAAATTCAGAAAACCGTAAAGTCAAAAATTCGTACAATCCGGAATTTCGAAATTTAGAATTTTTGAATTTCTGAATATTCAGAAAAAATTGTTAAAACATGTTTTCGTCAATTCAGATATTTCCCAATTAATGAAAACAAATTACACATTCATGTTTGTTTTAACAAATTTTTCTGAATATTCAGAAATTCGTAAATTTGGAAATTCAAAATTTGAAAATCCTGTTTTACGAATTTATGGCTTTACTGATTTTTGAATTTCCAAATTACCAAATTTCTGGATTTTCGAATTTCTAAATATTCGAAAAAATAACAGTTTTTACAAATTTCTGGCTTTACGGATTTTCGAATTTCCGAATTCACCGATTTTTGGATTTTCGAATTTCTAAATATTCGAAAAAATCCAGTTTACAAATTTCTGGCTTTACGGATTTTCGAATTTCCGAATTCCCAAATTTCTGGATTTTCGAATTTCTAAATATTAGAAAAAATCCAGTTTTTACAAATTTCTGGCTTTAGGGATTTTTGAATTTCTGAATTCACAGATTTCTGTATTTTCAAATTTCTAAATACTCGGAAAAATTTGTTACACAGGTTTTCGTTAATTAGTTTTTTTTTTTCGCATTAACAAATATTTGTCGAAATTTGTTAAAAAAAAACTAATTCGGGACCAAAGCTAATTGCACATGTCTAAGCACCAGGCGGAGCTGGGAGGTAAGTAGGCGGATGCGCTTACACACCTGTATTCATCTCCGTCACTCTGCTATCTCCTTCCTGTCAGCGTGCCTCCTTGCATTGTAGCACAACTGACTGCCTCCTTCTGCTGCTTCTCCCTCTCCCCTTCTGTACAAGTTTTGAAGGGGATACACCTTAAAAGACCAGGTTGTTGCCAACATCCCAAAACCGATAACTATAAAAAGATAAAGTGCCTCCCACTTTTGCCCGACGCGTTTCAGGATCTCGATGTTAATCCCTTCATCAGGGGGAATTTGCTGTACAAGGACTGTCCGACTCAGGGGGGTCACGCTGCTTTTAATGAGATATTAATAAGGGAGTCGCATCCCACCTTTTATATCCACCCGGAGTCCCGCGCTCGGTAAGAAGCAACAGCCAGTGCCGGGAAGAGTTAAAAGTCCGGAAGCTTCTACAAAATGCTTTAACAAGGCGGCCCATTGATTTTTTTTTTCCAGGCTACTCTGCACTTATTTAGGTATTTAAAAGATACTGCAGAGCGGGAGACGTGGAAGGACTCGCCGGGCCGCTTAGATTACACAAATTGCCCAGACGGATGCGGGCGAGTACAAAAAAAAAAAAAAAAAAGGACGATATGTAAATATAGAGCCATAAACCACTTGTGTTTTCCCCTGGAGCACGCGTGGCGCGGAGCGGCGGAACATTGAGTCCCCGTCATTGCATTTACTGCGACATCGGCTGCTTAGTTTAATTTCATCCATCACGATAAGTGCATCTTCAGGATCGAGAAAATAAATAAATAAAATAGAAAATAAATATATAAATAAAAAATAAATAGATAAAAAATATATATATATATATATATATATATATATATATAAAAACAAACAAATGAATACATAAATAAAATAAAAAATAAAACAAATAAATAAAAAAAATACAAAATAAATATATAAATAAAAAAAATTATAAAATAAAATAAATGAATACATTAAATAAAATATAAATAAAACAAATAAATAAAAAAATACAAAATAAATAAATAAATAAATATATAAATTAAAAAAATGATAAAATAAAAGAAATAAAAAATACATAAATAAAATAAAAAATAAATAAATAAATGCATAAAAAATACATTTATAAATAAAATAAAAAAATACATAAATAAAACAAATAAATAAAAAAAATACAAAATAAATAAAAAAATTAAAAAAAATTATAAAATAAAAAAATAAATGAATACATAAATAAAAAATAAAATAAAGTAAATAAGTAAAATAAATTAAAGTAAATAAATAAAAAAAATTAAATAAATGCATAAATAAAATAAAAAAATAAAATGAAAAATAAATAAAACAAATAAAATAATAAATAAATAAAATTGCAACGGGGAAAAAAAAGTCTCCACAAAAGGCGGACATTCCGATCTCCCCGAGCGTAGGAGCATTAATGAGAGAAAATGGGCATCATTCCGCCGAGCGAGCGCGGGGACGGCGCGGAGAATCCTGGAAGCTCTCTGCAGGCCGCTGTCTCCTCTCATTTCATTCGGACAATCGAGACGAGTAAAGTGCTGCCACGGGCGGCTCTCCCGGACACGTCCGTATCTCCCAGCTGCACTGGCTTAGATTTTGTCTTCCCCCTCCCCCTCTCAGCAACCGAACAAAATATTTCCATACCCGATGATGCCATCACTGGGTCTCTGTGCTTCTCTATGCAAGGCAGGGAGATCGTGGCTGGTGGGAGGGGCTTTACATGGCTTCCTGAAACCATCCCAGCACCCTCAATATTTTTTTTTTAAATCCAATGAAAGTGCCCCTAAACAGGTAAGATTGGCGCAAGTCCAGAGCGAGGTCCGCTCGGGGGGTGATATCAGCCTTATGTCCAAACACAAGATTACTCAACAAATCATCCAAATCCATACTGATAAAGCCATTATGAAGATTCCAGACTTTGTTTCGGGCCAAACCATCCTCAATCACTTCCTCGCCCCCGCTAGAGACGTGGCCAACGACTCCTGACCGCCGCCACCACCACCGACAGAGACGAGGCCAACGACTCCTGACCCCCGCCACCACCACCGACAGAGACGAGGCCAACGACTCCTGACCCCCGCCACCACCACCGACAGAGACGAGGCCTACGACTCCTGACCACCACCACCTCCAGAGATGAGGCCAACGACTCCTGACCACCGCCACCACCGCCAGAGACGAGGCCAATGACTCCTGACCACCGCCACCTCCACCACCGCCAGAGACAAGGCCAACGACTCCTGACCACCGCCACCTCCAGAGATGAGGCCAACGACTCCTGACCACCGCCACCACCACTGCCCCAGAGATGAGGCCAACGACTACTGACCACCGCCACCTCCACCGTCCCAGAGATGAGGCCAACGACTACTGACTGCCGCCACCACCGCCCCAGAGACGAGGCCAACGACTACTGGCCGCCGCCACCACCGCCCCAGAGACGAGGCCAACGACTCCTGGCCATCGCCGCCTCCGCCAGAGACGAGGCCAACGACTCCTGACCACCGCCACCTCCAGAGATGAGGCCAACGACTCCTGACCACCGCCACCACCACTGCCCCAGAGATGAGGCCAACGACTACTGACTGCCGCCACCTCCACCGCCCCAGAGATGAGGCCAACGACTACTGACCGCCGCCACCACCGCCCCAGAGACGAGGCCAACGACTACTGACCGCCGCCACCACCGCCCCAGAGACGAGGCCAACGACTCCTGACCACCGCCACCTCCACCACCGCCAGAGACAAGGCCAACGACTCCTGGCCACTGCCACCTCCAGAGATGGGGCCAACGACTCCTGACCACCGCCCCAGAGACGAGGCCAACGAGGCCAACCACTGCCACCTCTAGAGATGAGGCCAACAACTCCTGACCACCGCCACCTCCACCGCCCCAGAGACCGAGGCCAAAGACTACTGACCGCCACAGGAAAGAGGCCAATGACTACTGAGTGCCGCCAC
Source organism: Rana temporaria (assembly GCF_905171775.1). Lineage (NCBI taxonomy): Eukaryota > Metazoa > Chordata > Amphibia > Anura > Ranidae > Rana > Rana temporaria. The sequence goes on along the minus strand of NC_053497.1, from coordinate 178,490,389 downwards.
CACCACCGCCAGAGACAAAGCCAACAACTCCACCGGCTGGGTTCACAGTCCTATGGGGAAAGTCATCACGCTGGTTGGGATTGCAGTTCTATGGGGCACGTCACCACATAGGTTGGGCTCACGGTCCTATGGGGCAAGTCTTCCCGCAGGCTAGGTTTACAGGTCTATGGGGCAAGTCTTGTGGGGCAAGTCATACGCAGGCTGGGCTCACAGTCCTATGGGGCAAGTCACCACGCAGGCTGGGCTCACAGTCCTATGGGGCTAGTCACCACGCAGGCTGGGCTCACAGTCCTATTGGGCTAGTCACCACACAGACTGGGCTCACGGTCCTATGGGGCAAGTCACCACACAGGCTGGGCTCACAGTCCTATGGGGCAAGTCATCATGTAGGCTGGGCTCACAGTCCTATGGGGCAAGTCATTATGTAGGCTGGGCTCACAGTCCTTTGGGGGCAAGTCTTCACACAGGTTGGGCTCACAGCTCTCCAGGAACACTCACATATAATTCAAAGAGTGTTGCTCCACCCTGGAAGAACACTCGCCCCCCTGCCAAGGAAGCTGTTGAGATGTCACTAGACCTGCTAGAAGACCGGGGCCTTGGCAGCTGGAGAGGCACAGGTGGGTGATGGGTTTTTCTTTTTTAAACAAAGCGGGGGGGGGGGGCTGCGTGTAGGAAAGGGGGACACCTTCTTGGAGACTTGGACCTAGGAACAGAATCCTGATTGGATAAACTCTGGTAAAGGGGACCTTTAGCTGGCCTCTCCATAGCCACGACAGGTAGAATCATTCAGTTCCTGCTGCCTTCCAAGCCCCCCCCCCCCCCCGGTCTGACTGACACGCAGCGGCCTGGCTTCTTCCCCATAAACAATTTCTAATGTTTTTGCCCAACGACTGATAAGAAACGCAGCGGAGACTTTAAACAGTTATGCAAATGAATGGCTGCCGAGCACACAGCAATTAAAGCCATTTGCCTTTTAAAATGCTATCCTCATTAGAGTATAAATACCACTCAATTGACTTTGTGTCTTCCCTTTTTTCATGTTATTGACACAAAAGGAAAAAAAAAAAAAGAAAGAAAGTTTCATGAGAAAATTGCAGACGCTTTTCTGTGCAGCTTGAAAGGAATTAAAGAGAAGCATTCAGCCCAAATGTTGATTAGTTGGTGGGGAGTTGGGAGGCCGTCATTGGCGCTCCTTTCTTCTGCCTAAGCTAAAAGAAACATTCATTCAAGTCGAAAAAATTCATTATCACACCTCCCCATTACATAAAGTGCCATTTCAACGCGCCGATCTTTAGCCCGGCCACTGAAAATTATATAATGAGACATCTAAGAGTGGCGGATAAAAGCAGAGAGAGAGGATTCTGGAGGCAAAATGTAATTCATTAGAACTCGGAAATTTTCTGAGAATTATCAGCACATCGTGTGTTGAAGCTTGAGACATAAAGCCATGCAGATATGGTCAAGAGGATAAATTGTTCAGCCAAACAATAGAAGTGAAGGCTGAAGATCTAAGTGAACCATGGAGTGATTATCTCATCACTGTCCAAACCTTGCTGCCTTAACCTCTGTGACATTTCCAACATATGCCCCCTACTTAACTAATGACACCATCAATCTAACTCACTCCCTTGTTATCGCATGTCTTGACTACTGCAACCCTCTCCTCGTTGGCCAACATTCAGTCTATCGTGAATGCTACTGCCAGACTCATCCACCTTACAAACCACTCAGTGTCCTCCACTGGCTTCCACTCACCCAACAAATAAAAATACCAACAACATACACCTCTTCCCCCAGCTACATCACCAACCTCATCTCAAAGTATCACCCAAACAGTCCTCTCGGCTCCTTCCAAGTCCTCTTTCTAACACCCTCATCATCTCCTCCTATGCTTGCCTCCAGGACTTCTCCACATCTCTTTCCCCCAGCTACACCACCAACCAGTCCTCTCCGCTCCTTCCAAGTCCTCTTTCCAATCACCTCATCACCTCCATCCCATGCTTGCCTCCAAGGCTTCTCCACATCTCTTCCCCCAACTGCATCACCAATCTCGTCTCGAACTATCACCCAAACTTCTCCACTCTGCTCCTTCCAAAGACATCTTCCTAACTCCCTCATCACCTCTTCCCATGCTCGTCTCCAGGACTTCTCCACATCTCTTCCCTCCAGCTACATCACCAACCTCATCTCAAAGTATCACCCAAACAGTCCACTCGGCTCCTTCCAAGTCCTCTTTCTAACTCCCTCATCATCTCCTCTTATGCTTGCCTCTAGGACTTTTCCACATCTCTTCCCCCCAGCTACACCACCAACCTCATTTCAAAGTATCACCCGAACAGTCCTCTCGGCTCCTTCCAGGTCCTCTTTCTAACTCCCTCATCATCTCCTCTTATGCTTGCCTCCAGGACTTCTCCACATCTCTTCCCCCAACTGCATCACCAATCTCGTCTAGAACTATCACCCAAACTGTCCGCTCTGCTCCTTCCAAAGAAATCTTTCTAACTCCCTCATCACCTCTTCCCATGCTCGTCTCCAGGACTTCTCCACATCTCTAGCCCCAACTGCATCACCAAACTTATCTCAAAATATTAAACAAACCATCCGCTCTGCTCCTTCCAAAGACATCTTCCTAACTCCCTCATCACTTCTTTCCATGCTCATCTCCAGGACTTCCCATGCTCGTCTCCAGGACTTCTCAACATCTCTTCCCCCAACTGCATCACCAATCTCGTCTCGAAATATTATCCAAACCATCCGCTCTGCTCTTTTCAAAGACATCTTCCTAACTCCCTCATCACTTCTTCCCATGCTCGTCTCCAGGACTACACCACAAACCTCATCTCAAAATATCACAAAAACCGTCCTTTCTGCTGCTTCCAAGACCTTTTCCTTTCCAACTCCCTCGAAATCACCTCCCATGTTCACTTTCAAGACTTCTCCACAAGTCTTCCCCCAGCTACATCACCAATCTCATCTCAAAATATCACCCAAATTGTACTCTTGACTACTCTCCAGACCTCCTGCTTTCTAAAGCTCCCTCATCCACTCCTTCCACACTCACCCCCAAGAGATCGGCACAACTCTTCCCCGAGCTACAGCATCAACTATGTCCCAAAATAGCCTCCAAACTGTCCACTCTGCTCTTTCTAACTCCCTCGACATCAGCTGCCATGCTCACTTCCAAGACTTCTCCACAAGTCTTCCCCCCAGCTACACCACCAACCTCATCTCAAAACATCACCCAACTTGTACTCTTCGCTCCTCTCAAGACCTCCTGCTCTCTAAGCTCCCTCATCACCTCCTTCCACACTCACCCCCAAGAAATCTTCACAATTCTTTCCCGGGCTACAGCGCCAACTCTGTCCCAAAATATTATCCATACCGTCTACTCTGCTCCTTCCAAGTCCTCTTTCTAACCACCTCATCACCTCCATCCCATGCTTGCCTCCAAGACTTCTCCACATCTCCTACCCCAGCTACACCACAAAGTTTGACTCAAATTATCACCCAAACCGTCCTCTCTGCTCCTTCCAAGACTTCCTCATCCCCTCTTCCCATGCTCGTCTCCAGGACTTCTCCGTATCTCTTCTCCCAGCTACACCATCAACCTCATCAAAAAAATATCACCCAAACTGTCCTTTCTGCACCTTCCAAGACACCTTCCCAACTCCCTCATCACCTCTTCCCATGCTCGTCTCCAGGAATTCTCTGCATCTCTTCCCCCAACTACATCACCAACCTTGTCTCAAAATATCACACAAACTGTGCTTCCAAGACCTCTTCCTTTCTATTCTAATGCCATGTACACATGATCAGACATTCCAACAAGAAACCCGTGGATTTTTTTTCAGACGGAATTTTGGCTCAAACTTGTGTTGCATAAACACGGTCACACAAAATTCCGATCATCGAGAACGCAGTGACGTACAACACTATGATGAGCCGAGAGAAATTAAGTTCAATGCGTCTGAGCATGCGTAGACTTGATTCCGAGCATGCGTGGATATTGACCAACTCTTCCCCGGGCTACATTCGCCAACTCTTCCCCGGGCTACATTCGCCAACTCTTCCCCGGGCTACATTCGCCAACTCTTCCCTGGGCTACATTCGCCAACTCTTCCCTGGGCTACATTCGCCAACTCTTCCCCGGGCTACATTCGCCAACTCTTCCCCGGGCCACATTCGCCAACTCTTCCCCGGGCCACATTCGCCAACTCTTCCCCGGGCCACATTCGCCAACTCTTCCCCGGGCCACATTCGCCAACTCTTCCCCGGGCCACATTCGCCAACTCTTCCCCGGGCTACATTCGCCAACTCTTCCCCGGGCTACATTCGCCAACTCTTCCCCGGGCTACATTCGCCAACTCTTCCCCTGGGCTACATTCACCAACTCTCTGGATGCCTATACTTTACAGTGGCGGCCAGTGGTAATTGTTTTTTTGGGGAAGGCGGCAAACATGAAGCTATCTACTATACATATAAGGGTGGGGCATGGATAGAGGGGGTGGCACCCTGGCTAACAATGGGAGCAGGTCACATACAGGCAGGGCCGATCTGCCCTATAGGCTCACTAAGCAAGCCGCTTAGGGCCCAGCAAAGCTGCGGAGGGCCCCCCAAATGACTAGAGGCCCCGTCTGGTGAGAAGTCATTTTAGGCCCCCCGCTTCTCAACTCGCTGGCTGCATGGGAGAAGAGGTAAGAAGTCAGCACCCCCCCACTTCTCACTTAATAGTAAGATGTCATTTCCGACAGCAGAACACCCCCTCCCTCCGCTTTTCAACTTTAATCTTTAAATGTGACATTTCACTGCCGGCAATTGCTTAGGGCCCCAGGGAGGTCAGGATCGGCACTGCATACAGATACCATATTTATCGGCATATATCGCGCACTATTTTCCCCTTAAAATAAGGGGAAAATTGTGGGTGCGCGATATACGCCGATAGCCGCTTCCCGCGCTCAGTTTGAAATCCTGCGCCGACATATACCATGTGCAGTACACTCGGGTACATTCGGCCAGGCTCGGCTTCGCTCGTGCTCACGCATAAACGTCACAGAGTGTGAGCGCGAGCGACGCCGAGCTTTGCCGAATGTACCCGAGTGTACTGCACTCGGTATATGTCGGCGGAGGCGTTCGAACTGAGCGCGGGAAGCGGGGACTCGACTTGAGGCGCGCGCTGGAGAAGCCGGGAGGACACCATCGAGGCCGGAGACGGACGCCGGACCGGACGATGGATGCTGGGAAGACACCAAAACTGTAAGTAATAAAATCATATAACTTTTTTTTTACAGGAATTTCGGGGGCAACTTTAGGGGTGCGCGTTATACCGCGATAAATATGGTACTTAATTTTGCACAGGCAATCCGCCTTGCTGCCGTATATGTGCAGTATAAGGTTGTCAAGCGGCTAAAATTTGTAAAACAAACGTTTTTCAGCAAAGCAGCCAAGAATAGCCTGGTGAATGTGTGAGCCACCCTACTGGAATTGTAAATATACATTAGCAATATATCTGACTAATACCATGAAATAAAATCTGAATTTTTTTATTTATTTTTTTAGCCCTGTTTAGATTATAGAAATAAATAACAAAAGTATCATACATTCCAAGAAGATACAAGTAATTGTTACAGCTTTCATTTCCCACCAATCACACGCTCAGCCCAGGAGGAATCATCAGAGCCCAGCTTCATTTAAGGGATGGATTTGTTACATAAATTTTAATGGGAGATCTGTGGCGGGATCCTGGTAATGCCCGACTTGGCGGTTGGATTTTTTTTTTTTTTTTTTTTTTTACGGCTCGCATGGCCACAGGACAAAAACTAATATTAAACAAGCCCAGGAACAGCTTGTGGGTTTTATATTACATGGAGGTAAAATTAAGCTGGAATCAGAGTGGATTAGTCTTATCAAATAGGGAATAAGCTGTTAATTAACTCCCCACTGTAGCAATCTTTTTTTGAGACGGCAACTGTTATTAGCTGCAGATTAAACTGTTGAATTAATTTCCCACTTACTTACTATTTCGAGACTTTTTAATTTACCTGGCAGCCGTTTTAATGGGAAATTGTATTAGTGAGCATAAATTGTTTTTTTTTGGGGAAGGGTAAACAGTTTGCGATAATGTTTATTAAGTCGTTTTGTTTGAGTAAAAATATAATTGCGGTTTTAATTAGCGGAGGGTTGTTGGAGTATTAGGTCTGAGATTACATTATGGCTTTTTAGGATGGAACAATCAGTCAGGTAATCCCGCCGCTTCCAAAAGGCGATAGAGAAATTCAAAAAGCCGCCAGAGTGCGCCGTCGCCGCGGGGCGGACGCCCCCTCCTGCTGGTAGGTATGGAGGGTTTGCAAGAGAGAAAGAGAGAGAGAGAGAAAGAGAGAGAGAGAGAAAAAAAAACGTTATAATTAATAAGGGATATAGTATCAAATGATGTTTTATTTTTTTTACTGGAAATAAACAATAAAGAGAATGGCGAGCTCGCAGGATGGACATGAAAAAGAACGATGAGGTATCAATTTAAATAAAAAAAATATTTTAGCGGAAAGCGACAAAGAGAATTACGAGCTCGCAGGATGGACACAGAAAATAATATTGTAGTACAATTTAAAAAAAAAATATATATATATATATATATATATATATATATTAGTGAAAAGCGACAAAGAGAATTGCGAGCTAGCAAGATGGACACAGAAAAAAATGATAAAGTATCAATTTAAAAAAATAAATAATAACTTAGTGTGAAGCGACAAAAAGAATTGCGAGATCGCACAATTGACATGGAAAAGGGAGATGAAGTGTCTATTTAAAAAACAAAGGGTGAGTACGCCGGCGTATCTACTGATACGCCGGTGTACTTTCAAATTTCTCGCGTCGTATCGTTGTTTTGAATCCTCAAACCAAGATACGACGGCATCTGGGTTCGATCCGACAGGCGTACGTCTTTGTACGCCTTCGGATCGTAGATGCAATACTTTGGCGTCCGCTGGGTGGAGTTCGCGTCGTTTTCTGCGTCGGGTATGCTAATTAGCCATTTCCGACGATCCATGAACGTACGCGCAGCCGTCGCATTCTCTTACATCGTCTCTAGTCGGCTTTTTCCGGCGTATAGTTAAAGCTGGTATTTTGCGGCGTATAGATAGACTTGCCATGTTAAGTATGGCCGTCGTTCCTGCGTTGAAATTTGTATTTTTTTTTTTTTGCGTAAGTCGTCCGTGAATAGGGATGGGCGTAATTCACGTCCAAGTTAAAAAAATGACGTCGTTGCGACGTCATTTAGGGCAATGCACAGCGGGAAATTTAGGGACGGCGCATGCGCAGTTCATTCGGCGCGGGGACGCGCTTCATTTAAATGAAACACGCCCCCCTACTCGCCGGTTTGAATTACGCGCCGAGAGATACACTACGCCGCCGCAACTTACGGCGCAAATTCTTTGTGGATTCAAAGAATTTAAAAGTAAGTTACAGCGGCGTAGCGTATCTCCCATACGCTGCGCCCGTGCAGATCTCTGTGGATCTGCCCAAAAGATTTTTAGTGGAAAGCGACACTAAAAGACAATTTGCGAGTTTGCAGGATGGACACGAAAAAGAGGGATGAAGTATTAATTTAATTTAATTTTTATTTTTTACTGGAAAGCGACATTGAGAATTGAGAGTTCGCAGGATGGACACTGAAAAGAATAAATGTAGTATCAATTTAATTTTGTATATTATTTTAGTGGAAAGCGACAAAAAAAAAAAAAAAAGACAACTGCGAGCTCGCCGGATGAACATGGAAAGGACGGATGAAGTATCAATTAAAAAAAAAAATATATATATATATATATATATATATATATATATATATATATATATATATATATATAATTTAGTGGAAAGCGACAATAAAGAGAATTGCCATCTCGCAGGTTGGACACAGAAAAGAATCACGAAGTATCAATTTAAAAAACAATTGTTTTAGTGATAAACCACTTTTTGAGTTAAATAAAAAAAAAAATCGCAATAAGCGTATATTGATTGGCTTGCGCAAATGTTATAGCGTCTACAAAAAAGTGGATGGTTTTATGAAATTTTTATTATATATATTTTTTTATTACTAGTAATGGCGGCGATCTGCGATTTTTATCGTGACTGCGACATTATGGCGGACGCATTGGACACTTTGACGCTATTTTGTGACCATTGTCATTTATACAGCGATTAGTGCTATACAAAATGCCCTGATTACTGTGTAAATGACACTGGCAGTGAAGGGGTAAAACACTAGGGGGCGCTGAGGGGGTTAAGTGTGTCCTAGGGAGTGATTCTAACTGTGTGGGGGCGTGGCTACCTGTGACACGACACTGATCACTGCTCCCGATGAGAGAGAGCAGACAATCAGTGTCCTGTCTTTGTTTACAAAGGCATCTCCCCGTTCTTCCGCTCCGTGACACGATCCCATGCCACCGGCGGACATCGAGCCCGTGGGTCCGTCGCGGAGCTTGCGGCAGGTGCACGCACGCCCGCCCGGTAGGCGGCAGATTCAAAGCAACGTACCTGTACGTTGCTTTGCCTGCCCGGGCCATTCTGACGCCGTATAATTACAGGAGGCGGTCGGCAAGAATTGCGAGTTCGCAGAATGGACACAGAAAAGAGGAATGAAATATCAAATTTAA